>NW_028115985.1:0-92029 GCF_964273445.1 Streptopelia decaocto
AATCTCTCCCGGAGTTCGAGAGATTTGGACGTGAAAGGGTACCAGTCTTGTCGGGGATTGGGAACCCTTCGCGAGAATGTCCAAAGTTTCAGCGGGATTTCCAAAATGTTGAGAGGAACTCGAAACATGTCAACCTTGGTTTTGAGAATCTCTCCCGGAGTTTGAGAGATTTGGACGTGAAAGGGTACCAGTCTTGTCGGGGATTGGGAACCCTTCGCGAGAATGTCCAAAGTTTCAGCGGGATTTCCAAAATGTTGAGAGGAACTCGAAACATGTCAACCTTGGTTTTGAGAATCTCTCCCGGAGTTTGAGAGATTTGGACGTGAAAGGGTACCAGTCTTGTCGGGGATTGGGAACCCTTCGCGAGAATGTCCAAAGTTTCAGCGGGATTTCCAAAATGTTGAGAGGAACTCGAAACATGTCAACCTCGGTTTTGAGAATCTCTCCCGGAGTTTGAGAGATTTGGACGTGAAAGGGTACCAGTCTTGTCGGGGATTGGGAACCCTTCGCGAGAATGTCCAAAGTTTCAGCGGGATTTCCAAAATGTTGAGAGGAACTCGAAACATGTCAACCTTGGTTTTGAGAATCTCTCCCGGAGTTTGAGAGATTTGGACGTGAAAGGGTACCAGTCTTGTCGGGGATTGGGAACCCTTCGCGAGAATGTCCAAAGTTTCAGCGGGATTTCCAAAATGTTGAGAGGAACTCGAAACATGTCAACCTTGGTTTTGAGAATCTCTCCCGGAGTTTGAGAGATTTGGACGTGAAAGGGTACCAGTCTTGTCGGGGATTGGGAACCCTTCGCGAGAATGTCCAAAGTTTCAGCGGGATTTCCAAAATGTTGAGAGGAACTCGAAACATGTCAACCTTGGTTTTGAGAATCTCTCCCGGAGTTTGAGAGATTTGGACGTGAAAGGGTACCAGTCTTGTCGGGGATTGGGAACCCTTCGCGAGAATGTCCAAAGTTTCAGCGGGATTTCCAAAATGTTGAGAGGAACTCGAAACATGTCAACGTCGGTTTTGAGAATCTCTCCCGGAGTCTGAGAGATTTGGACGTGAAAGGATACCAGTCTTGTCGGGGATTGGGAACCCTTCGCGAGAATGTCCAAAGTTTCAGCGGGATTTCCAAAATGTTGAGAGGAACTCGAAACATGTCAACCTCGGTTTTGAGAATCTCTCCCGGAGTTTGAGAGATTTGGACGTGAAAGGGTACCAGTCTTGTCGGGGATTGGGAACCCTTCGCGAGAATGTCCAAAGTTTCAGCAGGATTTCCAAAATGTTGAGAGGAACTCGAAACATGTCAACCTTGCTTTTGAGAATCTCTCCCGGAGTTTGAGAGATTTGGACGTGAAAGGGTACCAGTCTTGTCGGGGATTGGGAACCCTTCGCGAGAATGTCCAAAGTTTCAGCGGGATTTCCAAAATGTTGAGAGGAACTCGAATCATGTCAACCTTGGTTTTGAGAATCTCTCCCGGAGTTTGAGAGATTTGGACGTGAAAGGGTACCAGTCTTGTCGGGGATTTGGAACCCTTCGCGAGAATGTCCAAAGTTTCAGCGGGATTTCCAAAATGTTGAGAGGAACTCGAAACATGTCAATCTTGGTTTTGAGAATCTCTCCCGGAGTTTGAGAGATTTGGACGTGAAAGGGTACCAATCTTGTCGGGGATTGGGAACCCTTCGCGAGAATGTCCAAAGTTTCAGCGGGATTTCCAAAATGTTGAGAGGAACTCGAAACATGTGAACCTTGGTTTTGAGAATCTCTCCCGGAGTTTGAGAGATTTGGACGTGAAAGGGTACCAGTCTTGTCGGGGATTGGGAACCCTTCGCGAGAATGTCCAAAGTTTCAGCGGGATTTCCAAAATGTTGAGAGGAACTCGAAACATGTCAACCTTGGTTTTGAGAATCTCTCCCGGAGTTTGAGAGATTTGGACGTGAAAGGGTACCAGTCTTGTCGGGGATTGGGAACCCTTCGCGAGAATGTCCAAAGTTTCAGCGGGATTTCCAAAATGTTGAAAGGAACTCGAAACATGTGAACCTGGTTTTTGAGAATCTCTCCCGGAGTTCGAGAGATTTGGACGTGAAAGGGTACCAGTCTTGTCGGGGATTGGGAACCCTTCGCGAGAATGTCCAAAGTTTCAGCGGGATTTCCAAAATGTTGAGAGGAACTCGAAACATGTCAACCTCGGTTTTGAGAATCTCTCCCGGAGTTTGAGAGATTTGGACGTGAAAGGGTACCAGTCTTGTCGGGGATTGGGAACCCTTCGCGAGAATGTCCAAAGTTTCAGCGGGATTTCCAAAATGTTGAGAGGAACTCGAAACATGTCAACATTGGTTTTGAGAATCTCTCCCGGAGTTTGAGAGATTTGGACGTGAAAGGGTACCAGTCTTGTCGGGGATTGGGAACCCTTCGCGAGAATGTCCAAAGTTTCAGCGGGATTTCCAAAATGTTGAGAGGAACTCGAAACATGTCAACCTTGGCTTTGAGAATCTCTCCCGGAGTTTGAGAGATTTGGACGTGAAAGGGTACCAGTCTTGTCGGGGATTGGGAACCCTTCGCGAGAATGTCCAAAGTTTCAGCGGGATTTCCAAAATGTTGAGAGGAACTCGAAACATGTCAACCTTGGTTTTGAGAATCTCTCCCGGAGTTTGAGAGATTTGGACGTGAAAGGGTACCAGTCTTGTCGGGGATTGGGAACCCTTCGCGAGAATGTCCAAAGTTTCAGCGGGATTCCAAAATGTTGAGAGGAACTCGAAACATGTCAACCTTGGTTTTGAGAATCTCTCCCGGAGTTTGAGAGATTTGGACGTGAAAGGGTACCAGTCTTGTCGGGGATTGGGAACCCTTCACGAGAATGTCCAAAGTTTCAGCGGGATTTCCAAAATGTTGAGAGGAACTCGAAACATGTCAACCTTGGTTTTGAGAATCTCTCCCGGAGTTTGAGAGATTTGGACGTGAAAGGGTACCAGTCTTGTCGGGGATTGGGAACCCTTCGCGAGAATGTCCAAAGTTTCAGCGGGATTTCCAAAATGTTGAGAGGAACTCGAAACATGTCAACCTTGGTTTTGAGAATCTCTCCCGGAGTTTGAGAGATTTGGACGTGAAAGGGTACCAGTCTTGTCGGGGATTGGGAACCCTTCGCGAGAATGTCCAAAGTTTCAGCGGGATTTCCAAAATGTTGAGAGGAACTCGAAACATGTCAACCTCGGTTTTGAGAATCTCTCCCGGAGTTTGAGAGATTTGGACGTGAAAGGGTACCAGTCTTGTCGGGGATTGGGAACCCTTCGCGAGAATGTCCAAAGTTTCAGCGGGATTTCCAAAATGTTGAGAGGAACTCGAAACATGTCAACCTTGGTTTTGAGAATCTCTCCCGGAGTTTGTGAGATTTGGACGTGAAAGGGTACCAGTCTTGTCGGGGATTGGGAACCCTTCGCCAGAATGTCCAAAGTTTCAGCGGGATTTCCAAAATGTTGAGAGGAACTCGAAACATGTCAACCTCGGTTTTGAGAATCTCTCCCGGAGTTTGAGAGATTTGGACGTGAAAGGGTACCAGTCTTGTCGGGGATTGGGAACCCTTCGCGAGAATGTCCAAAGTTTCAGCGGGATTTCCAAAATGTTGAGAGGAACTCGAAACATGTCAACCTCGGTTTTGAGAATCTCTCCCGGAGTTTGAGAGATTTGGACGTGAAAGGGTACCAGTCTTGTCGGGGATTGGGAACCCTTCGCGAGAATGTCCAAAGTTTCAGCGGGATTTCCAAAATGTTGAGAGGAACTCGAATCATGTCAACCTTGGTTTTGAGAATCTCTCCCGGAGTTTGAGAGATTTGGACGTGAAAGGGTACCAGTCTTGTCGGGGATTGGGAACCCTTCGCCAGAATGTCCAAAGTTTCAGCGGGATTTCCAAAATGTTGAGAGGAACTCGAAACTTATCAACCTTGGTTTTGAGAATCTCTCCCGGAGTTTGAGAGATTTGGACGTGAAAGGGTACCAGTCTTGTCGGGGATTGGGAACCCTTCGCGAGAATGTCCAAAGTTTCAGCGGGATTTCCAAAATGTTGAGAGGAACTCGAAACATGTCAACCTTGGTTTTGAGAATCTCTCCCGGAGTTTGAGAGATTTGGACGTGAAAGGGTACCAGTCTTGTCGGGGATTGGGAACCCTTCGCGAGAATGTCCAAAGTTTCAGCGGGATTTCCAAAATGTTGAGAGGAACTCGAAACATGTCAACCTCGGTTTTGAGAATCTCTCCCGGAGTTTGAGAGATTTGGACGTGAAAGGGTACCAGTCTTGTCGGGGATTGGGAACCCTTCGCCAGAATGTCCAAAGTTTCAGCGGGATTTCCAAAATGTTGAGAGGAACTCGAAACATGTCAACCTCGGTTTTGAGAATCTCTCCCGGAGTTTGAGAGATTTGGACGTGAAAGGGTACCAGTCTTGTCGGGGATTGGGAACCCTTCGCGAGAATGTCCAAAGTTTCAGCGGGATTTCCAAAATGTTGAGAGGAACTCGAAACATGTCAACCTTGGTTTTGAGAATCTCTCCCGGAGTTTGAGAGATTTGGACGTGAAAGGGTACCAGTCTTGTCGGGGATTGGGAACCCTTCGCGAGAATGTCCAAAGTTTCAGCGGGATTACCAAAATGTTGAGAGGAACTCGAAACATGTCAACCTTGGTTTTGAGAATCTCTCCCGGAGTTTGAGAGATTTGGACGTGAAAGGGTACCAGTCTTGTCGGGGATTGGGAACCCTTCGCCAGAATGTCCAAAGTTTCAGCGGGATTTCCAAAATGTTGAGAGGAACTCGAAACATGTCAACCTCGGTTTTGAGAATCTCTCCCGGAGTTTGAGAGATTTGGACGTGAAAGGGTACCAGTCTTGTCGGGGATTGGGAACCCTTCGCGAGAATGTCCAAAGTTTCAGCGGGATTTCCAAAATGTTGAGAGGAACTCGAATCATGTCAACCTTGGTTTTGAGAATCTCTCCCGGAGTTTGAGAGATTTGGACGTGAAAGGGTACCAGTCTTGTCGGGGATTGGGAACCCTTCGCGAGAATGTCCAAAGTTTCAGCGGGATTTCCAAAATGTTGAGAGGAACTCGAAACATGTCAACCTCGGTTTTGAGAATCTCTCCCGGAGTTTGAGAGATTTGGACGTGAAAGGGTACCAGTCTTGTCGGGGATTGGGAACCCTTCGCCAGAATGTCCAAAGTTTCAGCGGGATTTCCAAAATGTTGAGAGGAACTCGAAACATGTCAACCTTGGTTTTGAGAATCTCTCCCGGAGTTTGAGAGATTTGGACGTGAAAGGGTACCAGTCTTGTCGGGGATTGGGAACCCTTCGCGAGAATGTCCAAAGTTTCAGCGGGATTTCCAAAATGTTGAGAGGAACTCGAAACATGTCAACCTCGGTTTTGAGAATCTCTCCCGGAGTTTGAGAGATTTGGACGTGAAAGGGTACCAGTCTTGTCGGGGATTGGGAACCCTTCGCGAGAATGTCCAAAGTTTCAGCGGGATTTCCAAAATGTTGAGAGGAACTCGAAACATGTTAACCTCGGTTTTGAGAATCTCTCCCGGAGTTTGAGAGATTTGGACGTGAAAGGGTACCAGTCTTGTCGGGGATTGGGAACCCTTCGCGAGAATGTCCAAAGTTTCAGCGGGATTTCCAAAATGTTGAGAGGAACTCGAATCATGTCAACCTTGGTTTTGAGAATCTCTCCCGGAGTTTGAGAGATTTGGACGTGAAAGGGTACCAGTCTTGTCGGGGATTGGGAACCCTTCGCGAGAATGTCCAAAGTTTCAGCGGGATTTCCAAAATGTTGAGAGGAACTCGAAACATGTCAACCTTGGTTTTGAGAATCTCTCCCGGAGTTTGAGAGATTTGGACGTGAAAGGGTACCAGTCTTGTCGGGGATTGGGAACCCTTCGCGAGAATGTCCAAAGTTTCAGCGGGATTTCCAAAATGTTGAGAGGAACTCGAAACATGTCAACCTCGGTTTTGAGAATCTCTCCCGGAGTTTGAGAGATTTGGACGTGAAAGGGTACCAGTCTTGTCGGGGATTGGGAACCCTTCGCGAGAATGTCCAAAGTTTCAGCGGGATTTCCAAAATGTTGAGAGGAACTCGAAACATGTCAACCTTGGTTTTGAGAATCTCTCCCGGAGTTTGAGAGATTTGGATGCGAAAGGGTACCAGTCTTGTCGGGGATTGGGAACCCTTCGCCACAATGTCCAAAGTTTCAGCAGGATTTCAAAAATGTTGAGAGGAACTCGAATCATGTCAACCTTGGTTTTGAGAATCTCTCCCGGAGTTTGAGAGATTTGGACGTGAAAGGGTACCAGTCTTGTCGGGGATTGGGAACCCTTCGCGAGAATGTCCAAAGTTTCAGCGGGATTTCCAAAATGTTGAGAGGAACTCGAAACATGTCAACCTCGGTTTTGAGAATCTCTCCCGGAGTTTGAGAGATTTGGACGTGAAAGGGTACCAGTCTTGTCGGGGATTGGGAACCCTTCGCGAGAATGTCCAAAGTTTCAGCGGGATTTCCAAAATGTTGAGAGGAACTCGAAACATGTCAACCTTGGTTTTGAGAATCTCTCCCGGAGTTTGAGAGATTTGGACGTGAAAGGGTACCAGTCTTGTCGGGGATTGGGAACCCTTCGCGAGAATGTCCAAAGTTTCAGCGGGATTTCCAAAATGTTGAGAGGAACTCGAAACATGTCAACCTCGGTTTTGAGAATCTCTCCCGGAGTTTGAGAGATTTGGACGTGAAAGGGTACCAGTCTTGTCGGGGATTGGGAACCCTTCGCGAGAATGTCCAAAGTTTCAGCGGGATTTCCAAAATGTTGAGAGGAACTCGAAACATGTCAACCTTGGTTTTGAGAATCTCTCCCGGAGTTTGAGAGATTTGGACGCGAAAGGCTACCAGTCTTGTCGGGGATTGGGAACCCTTCGCCACAATGTCCAAAGTTTCAGCAGGATTTCCAAAATGTTGAGAGGAACTCGAATCATGTCAACCTTGGTTTTGAGAATCTCTCCCGGAGTTTGAGAGATTTGGACGTGAAAGGGTACCAGTCTTGTCGGGGATTGGGAACCCTTCGCGAGAATGTCCAAAGTTTCAGCGGGATTTCCAAAATGTTGAGAGGAACTCGAAACATGTCAACCTCGGTTTTGAGAATCTCTCCCGGAGTTTGAGAGATTTGGACGTGAAAGGGTACCAGTCTTGTCGGGGATTGGGAACCCTTCGCGAGAATGTCCAAAGTTTCAGCGGGATTTCCAAAATGTTGAGAGGAACTCGAAACATGTCAACCTTGGTTTTGAGAATCTCTCCCGGAGTTTGAGAGATTTGGACGTGAAAGGGTACCAGTCTTGTCGGGGATTGGGAACCCTTCACGAGAATGTCCAAAGTTTCAGCGGGATTTCCAAAATGTTGAGAGGAACTCGAAACATGTCAACCTTGGTTTTGAGAATCTCTCCCGGAGTTTGAGAGATTTGGACGTGAAAGGGTACCAGTCTTGTCGGGGATTGGGAACCCTTCGCCAGAATGTCCAAAGTTTCAGCGGGATTTCCAAAATGTTGAGAGGAACTCGAAACATGTCAACCTTGGTTTTGAGAATCTCTCCCGGAGTTTGAGAGATTTGGACGTGAAAGGGTACCAGTCTTGTCGGGGATTGGGAACCCTTCGCGAGAATGTCCAAAGTTTCAGCGGGATTTCCAAAATGTTGAGAGGAACTCGAAACATGTCAACCTTGGTTTTGAGAATCTCTCCCGGAGTTTGAGAGATTTGGACGTGAAAGGGTACCAGTCTTGTCGGGGATTGGGAACCCTTCGCGAGAATGTCCAAAGTTTCAGCGGGATTTCCAAAATGTTGAGAGGAACTCGAAACATGTCAACCTTGGTTTTGAGAATCTCTCCCGGAGTTTGAGAGATTTGGACGTGAAAGGGTACCAGTCTTGTCGGGGATTGGGAACCCTTCGCGAGAATGTCCAAAGTTTCAGCGGGATTTCCAAAATGTTGAGAGGAACTCGAAACATGTCAACCTCGGTTTTGAGAATCTCTCCCGGAGTTTGAGAGATTTGGACGTGAAAGGGTACCAGTCTTGTCGGGGATTGGGAACCCTTCGCGAGAATGTCCAAAGTTTCAGCGGGATTTCCAAAATGTTGAGAGGAACTCGAATCATGTCAACCTTGGTTTTGAGAATCTCTCCCGGAGTTTGAGAGATTTGGACGTGAAAGGGTACCAGTCTTGTCGGGGATTGGGAACCCTTCGCGAGAATGTCCAAAGTTTCAGCGGGATTTCCAAAATGTTGAGAGGAACTCGAAACATGTCAACCTCGGTTTTGAGAATCTCTCCCGGAGTTTGAGAGATTTGGACGTGAAAGGGTACCAGTCTTGTCGGGGATTGGGAACCCTTCGCGAGAATGTCCAAAGTTTCAGCGGGATTTCCAAAATGTTGAGAGGAACTCGAAACATGTCAACCTTGGTTTTGAGAATCTCTCCCGGAGTTTGAGAGATTTGGACGTGAAAGGGTACCAGTCTTGTCGGGGATTGGGAACCCTTCGCGAGAATGTCCAAAGTTTCAGCGGGATTTCCAAAATGTTGAGAGGAACTCGAAACATGTCAACCTCGGTTTTGAGAATCTCTCCCGGAGTTTGAGAGATTTGGACGTGAAAGGGTACCAGTCTTGTCGGGGATTGGGAACCCTTCGCGAGAATGTCCAAAGTTTCAGCGGGATTTCCAAAATGTTGAGAGGAACTCGAAACATGTTAACCTCGGTTTTGAGAATCTCTCCCGGAGTTTGAGAGATTTGGACGTGAAAGGGTACCAGTCTTGTCGGGGATTGGGAACCCTTCGCGAGAATGTCCAAAGTTTCAGCGGGATTTCCAAAATGTTGAGAGGAACTCGAATCATGTCAACCTTGGTTTTGAGAATCTCTCCCGGAGTTTGAGAGATTTGGACGTGAAAGGGTACCAGTCTTGTCGGGGATTGGGAACCCTTCGCGAGAATGTCCAAAGTTTCAGCGGGATTTCCAAAATGTTGAGAGGAACTCGAAACATGTCAACCTTGGTTTTGAGAATCTCTCCCGGAGTTTGAGAGATTTGGACGTGAAAGGGTACCAGTCTTGTCGGGGATTGGGAACCCTTCGCGAGAATGTCCAAAGTTTCAGCGGGATTTCCAAAATGTTGAGAGGAACTCGAAACATGTCAACCTCGGTTTTGAGAATCTCTCCCGGAGTTTGAGAGATTTGGACGTGAAAGGGTACCAGTCTTGTCGGGGATTGGGAACCCTTCGCGAGAATGTCCAAAGTTTCAGCGGGATTTCCAAAATGTTGAGAGGAACTCGAAACATGTCAACCTCGGTTTTGAGAATCTCTCCCGGAGTTTGAGAGATTTGGACGTGAAAGGGTACCAGTCTTGTCGGGGATTGGGAACCCTTCGCGAGAATGTCCAAAGTTTCAGCGGGATTTCCAAAATGTTGAGAGGAACTCGAAACATGTCAACCTTGGTTTTGAGAATCTCTCCCGGAGTTTGAGAGATTTGGACGCGAAAGGGTACCAGTCTTGTCGGGGATTGGGAACCCTTCGCCACAATGTCCAAAGTTTCAGCAGGATTTCCAAAATGTTGAGAGGAACTCGAATCATGTCAACCTTGGTTTTGAGAATCTCTCCCGGAGTTTGAGAGATTTGGACGTGAAAGGGTACCAGTCTTGTCGGGGATTGGGAACCCTTCGCGAGAATGTCCAAAGTTTCAGCGGGATTTCCAAAATGTTGAGAGGAACTCGAAACATGTCAACCTCGGTTTTGAGAATCTCTCCCGGAGTTTGAGAGATTTGGACGTGAAAGGGTACCAGTCTTGTCGGGGATTGGGAACCCTTCGCGAGAATGTCCAAAGTTTCAGCGGGATTTCCAAAATGTTGAGAGGAACTCGAAACATGTCAACCTTGGTTTTGAGAATCTCTCCCGGAGTTTGAGAGATTTGGACGTGAAAGGGTACCAGTCTTGTCGGGGATTGGGAACCCTTCGCGAGAATGTCCAAAGTTTCAGCGGGATTTCCAAAATGTTGAGAGGAACTCGAAACATGTCAACCTTGGTTTTGAGAATCTCTCCCGGAGTTTGAGAGATTTGGACGTGAAAGGGTACCAGTCTTGTCGGGGATTGGGAACCCTTCGCCAGAATGTCCAAAGTTTCAGCGGGATTTCCAAAATGTTGAGAGGAACTCGAAACATGTCAACCTCGGTTTTGAGAATCTCTCCCGGAGTTTGAGAGATTTGGACGTGAAAGGGTACCAGTCTTGTCGGGGATTGGGAACCCTTCGCGAGAATGTCCAAAGTTTCAGCGGGATTTCCAAAATGTTGAGAGGAACTCGAAACATGTCAACCTTGGTTTTGAGAATCTCTCCCGGAGTTTGAGAGATTTGGACGCGAAAGGGTACCAGTCTTGTCGGGGATTGGGAACCCTTCGCCACAATGTCCAAAGTTTCAGCAGGATTTCCAAAATGTTGAGAGGAACTCGAATCATGTCAACCTTGGTTTTGAGAATCTCTCCCGGAGTTTGAGAGATTTGGACGTGAAAGGGTACCAGTCTTGTCGGGGATTGGGAACCCTTCGCGAGAATGTCCAAAGTTTCAGCGGGATTTCCAAAATGTTGAGAGGAACTCGAAACATGTCAACCTTGGTTTTGAGAATCTCTCCCGGAGTTTGAGAGATTTGGACGTGAAAGGGTACCAGTCTTGTCGGGGATTGGGAACCCTTCGCGAGAATGTCCAAAGTTTCAGCGGGATTTCCAAAATGTTGAGAGGAACTCGAAACATGTCAACCTCGGTTTTGAGAATCTCTCCCGGAGTTTGAGAGATTTGGACGTGAAAGGGTACCAGTCTTGTCGGGGATTGGGAACCCTTCGCGAGAATGTCCAAAGTTTCAGCGGGATTTCCAAAATGTTGAGAGGAACTCGAATCATGTCAACCTCTGTTTTGAGAATCTCTCCCGGAGTTTGAGAGATTTGGACGTGAAAGGGTACCAGTCTTGTCGGGGATTGGGAACCCTTCGCGAGAATGTCCAAAGTTTCAGCGGGATTTCCAAAATGTTGAGAGGAACTCGAAACATGTCAACCTTGGTTTTGAGAATCTCTCCCGGAGTTTGAGAGATTTGGACGTGAAAGGGTACCAGTCTTGTCGGGGATTGGGAACCCTTCGCGAGAATGTCCAAAGTTTCAGCGGGATTTCCAAAATGTTGAGAGGAACTCGAAACATGTCAACCTTGGTTTTGAGAATCTCTCCCGGAGTTTGAGAGATTTGGACGTGAAAGGGTACCAGTCTTGTCGGGGATTGGGAACCCTTCGCGAGAATGTCCAAAGTTTCAGCGGGATTTCCAAAATGTTGAGAGGAACTCGAAACATGTCAACCTTGGTTTTGAGAATCTCTCCCGAAGTTTGAGAGATTTGGACGTGAAAGGGTACCAGTCTTGTTGGGGATTGGGAACCCTTCGCCAGAATGTCCAAAGTTTCAGCGGGATTTCCAAAATGTTGAGAGGAACTCGAAACATGTCAACCTCGGTTTTGAGAATCTCTCCCGGAGTTTGAGAGATTTGGACGTGAAAGGGTACCAGTCTTGTCGGGGATTGGGAACCCTTCGCGAGAATGTCCAAAGTTTCAGCGGGATTTCCAAAATGTTGAGAGGAACTCGAAACATGTCAACCTCGGTTTTGAGAATCTCTCCCGGAGTTTGAGAGATTTGGACGTGAAAGGGTACCAGTCTTGTCGGGGATTGGGAACCCTTCGCCACAATGTCCAAAGTTTCAGCGGGATTTCCAAAATGTTGAGAGGAACTCGAAACATGTCAACCTCGGTTTTGAGAATCTCTCCCGGAGTTTGAGAGATTTGGACGTGAAAGGGTACCAGTCTTGTCGGGGATTGGGAACCCTTCGCGAGAATGTCCAAAGTTTCAGCGGGATTTCCAAAATGTTGAGAGGAACTCGAAACATGTCAACCTCGGTTTTGAGAATCTCTCCCGGAGTTTGAGAGATTTGGACGTGAAAGGGTACCAGTCTTGTCGGGGATTGGGAACCCTTCGCGAGAATGTCCAAAGTTTCAGCGGGATTTCCAAAATGTTGAGAGGAACTCGAATCATGTCAACCTTGGTTTTGAGAATCTCTCCCGGAGTTTGAGAGATTTGGACGTGAAAGGGTACCAGTCTTGTCGGGGATTGGGAACCCTTCGCGAGAATGTCCAAAGTTTCAGCGGGATTTCCAAAATGTTGAGAGGAACTCGAAACATGTCAACCTTGGTTTTGAGAATCTCTCCCGGAGTTTGAGAGATTTGGACGTGAAAGGGTACCAGTCTTGTCGGGGATTGGGAACCCTTCGCGAGAATGTCCAAAGTTTCAGCGGGATTTCCAAAATGTTGAGAGGAACTCGAAACATGTCAACCTTGGTTTTGAGAATCTCTCCCGGAGTTTGAGAGATTTGGACGTGAAAGGGTACCAGTCTTGTCGGGGATTGGGAACCCTTCGCGAGAATGTCCAAAGTTTCAGCGGGATTTCCAAAATGTTGAGAGGAACTCGAAACATGTCAACCTTGGTTTTGAGAATCTCTCCCGGAGTTTGAGAGATTTGGACGTGAAAGGGTACCAGTCTTGTCGGGGATTGGGAACCCTTCGCCAGAATGTCCAAAGTTTCAGCGGGATTTCCAAAATGTTGAGAGGAACTCGAAACATGTCAACCTCGGTTTTGAGAATCTCTCCCGGAGTTTGAGAGATTTGGACGTGAAAGGGTACCAGTCTTGTCGGGGATTGGGAACCCTTCGCGAGAATGTCCAAAGTTTCAGCGGGATTTCCAAAATGTTGAGAGGAACTCGAAACATGTCAACCTTGGTTTTGAGAATCTCTCCCGGCGTTTGAGAGATTTGGACGCGAAAGGGTACCAGTCTTGTCGGGGATTGGGAACCCTTCGCCACAATGTCCAAAGTTTCAGCAGGATTTCCAAAATGTTGACAGGAACTCGAATCATGTCAACCTTGGTTTTGAGAATCTCTCCCGGAGTTTGAGAGATTTGGACGTGAAAGGGTACCAGTCTTGTCGGGGATTGGGAACCCTTCGCGAGAATGTCCAAAGTTTCAGCGGGATTTCCAAAATGTTGAGAGGAACTCGAAACATGTCAACCTCGGTTTTGAGAATCTCTCCCGGAGTTTGAGAGATTTGGACGTGAAAGGGTACCAGTCTTGTCGGGGATTGGGAACCCTTCGCGAGAATGTCCAAAGTTTCAGCGGGATTTCCAAAATGTTGAGAGGAACTCGAAACATGTCAACCTCGGTTTTGAGAATCTCTCCCGGAGTTTGAGAGATTTGGACGTGAAAGGGTACCAGTCTTGTCGGGGATTGGGAACCCTTCGCGAGAATGTCCAAAGTTTCAGCGGGATTTCCAAAATGTTGAGAGGAACTCGAAACATGTCAACCTCGGTTTTGAGAATCTCTCACGGAGTTTGAGAGATTTGGACGTGAAAGGGTACCAGTCTTGTCGGGGATTGGGAACCCTTCGCGAGAATGTCCAAAGTTTCAGCGGGATTTCCAAAATGTTGAGAGGAACTCGAAACATGTCAACCTTGGTTTTGAGAATCTCTCCCGGAGTTTGAGAGATTTGGACGCGAAAGGGTACCAGTCTTGTCGGGGATTGGGAACCCTTCGCCACAATGTCCAAAGTTTCAGCGGGATTTCCAAAATGTTGAGAGGAACTCGAATCATGTCAACCTTGGTTTTGAGAATCTCTCCCGGAGTTTGAGAGATTTGGACGTGAAAGGGTACCAGTCTTGTCGGGGATTGGGAACCCTTCGCGAGAATGTCCAAAGTTTCAGCGGGATTTCCAAAATGTTGAGAGGAACTCGAAACATGTCAACCTCGGTTTTGAGAATCTCTCCCGGAGTTTGAGAGATTTGGACGTGAAAGGGTACCAGTCTTGTCGGGGATTGGGAACCCTTCGCGAGAATGTCCAAAGTTTCAGCGGGATTTCCAAAATGTTGAGAGGAACTCGAAACATGTCAACCTTGGTTTTGAGAATCTCTCCCGGAGTTTGAGAGATTTGGACGTGAAAGGGTACCAGTCTTGTCGGGGATTGGGAACCCTTCGCGAGAATGTCCAAAGTTTCAGCGGGATTTCCAAAATGTTGAGAGGAACTCGAAACATGTCAACCTTGGTTTTGAGAATCTCTCCCGGAGTTTGAGAGATTTGGACGCGAAAGGGTACCAGTCTTGTCGGGGATTGGGAACCCTTCGCCACAATGTCCAAAGTTTCAGCGGGATTTCCAAAATGTTGAGAGGAACTCGAATCATGTCAACCTTGGTTTTGAGAATCTCTCCCGGAGTTTGAGAGATTTGGACGTGAAAGGGTACCAGTCTTGTCGGGGATTGGGAACCCTTCGCGAGAATGTCCAAAGTTTCAGCGGGATTTCCAAAATGTTGAGAGGAACTCGAAACATGTCAACCTCGGTTTTGAGAATCTCTCCCGGAGTTTGAGAGATTTGGACGTGAAAGGGTACCAGTCTTGTCGGGGATTGGGAACCCTTCGCGAGAATGTCCAAAGTTTCAGCGGGATTTCCAAAATGTTGAGAGGAACTCGAAACATGTCAACCTCGGTTTTGAGAATCTCTCCCGGAGTTTGAGAGATTTGGACGTGAAAGGGTACCAGTCTTGTCGGGGATTGGGAACCCTTCGCGAGAATGTCCAAAGTTTCAGCGGGATTTCCAAAATGTTGAGAGGAACTCGAAACATGTCAACCTTGGTTTTGAGAATCTCTCCCGGAGTTTGAGAGATTTGGACGTGAAAGGGTACCAGTCTTGTCGGGGATTGGGAACCCTTCGCGAGAATGTCCAAAGTTTCAGCGGGATTTCCAAAATGTTGAGAGGAACTCGAAACATGTCAACCTCGGTTTTGAGAATCTCTCCCGGAGTTTGAGAGATTTGGACGTGAAAGGGTACCAGTCTTGTCGGGGATTGGGAACCCTTCGCGAGAATGTCCAAAGTTTCAGCGGGATTTCCAAAATGTTGAGAGGAACTCGAAACATGTCAACCTTGGTTTTGAGAATCTCTCCCGGAGTTTGAGAGATTTGGACGTGAAAGGGTACCAGTCTTGTCGGGGATTGGGAACCCTTCGCGAGAATGTCCAAAGTTTCAGCGGGATTTCCAAAATGTTGAGAGGAACTCGAAACATGTCAACCTTGGTTTTGAGAATCTCTCCCGGAGTTTGAGAGATTTGGACGCGAAAGGGTACCAGTCTTGTCGGGGATTGGGAACCCTTCGCCACAATGTCCAAAGTTTCAGCGGGATTTCCAAAATGTTGAGAGGAACTCGAATCATGTCAACCTTGGTTTTGAGAATCTCTCCCGGAGTTTGAGAGATTTGGACGTGAAAGGGTACCAGTCTTGTCGGGGATTGGGAACCCTTCGCGAGAATGTCCAAAGTTTCAGCGGGATTTCCAAAATGTTGAGAGGAACTCGAAACATGTCAACCTCGGTTTTGAGAATCTCTCCCGGAGTTTGAGAGATTTGGACGTGAAAGGGTACCAGTCTTGTCGGGGATTGGGAACCCTTCGCGAGAATGTCCAAAGTTTCAGCGGGATTTCCAAAATGTTGAGAGGAACTCGAAACATGTCAACCTTGGTTTTGAGAATCTCTCCCGGAGTTTGAGAGATTTGGACGTGAAAGGGTACCAGTCTTGTCGGGGATTGGGAACCCTTCGCGAGAATGTCCAAAGTTTCAGTGGGATTTCCAAAATGTTGAGAGGAACTCGAAACATGTCAACCTTGGTTTTGAGAATCTCTCCCGGAGTTTGAGAGATTTGGACGTGAAAGGGTACCAGTCTTGTCGGGGATTGGGAACCCTTCGCGAGAATGTCCAAAGTTTCAGCGGGATTTCCAAAATGTTGAGAGGAACTCGAAACATGTCAACCTCGGTTTTGAGAATCTCTCCCGGAGTTTGAGAGATTTGGACGTGAAAGGGTACCAGTCTTGTCGGGGATTGGGAACCCTTCGCGAGAATGTCCAAAGTTTCAGCGGGATTTCCAAAATGTTGAGAGGAACTCGAATCATGTCAACCTTGGTTTTGAGAATCTCTCCCGGAGTTTGAGAGATTTGGACGTGAAAGGGTACCAGTCTTGTCGGGGATTGGGAACCCTTCGCGAGAATGTCCAAAGTTTCAGCGGGATTTCCAAAATGTTGAGAGGAACTCGAAACATGTCAACCTTGGTTTTGAGAATCTCTCCCGGAGTTTGAGAGATTTGGACGTGAAAGGGTACCAGTCTTGTCGGGGATTGGGAACCCTTCGCGAGAATGTCCAAAGTTTCAGCGGGATTTCCAAAATGTTGAGAGGAACTCGAAACATGTCAACCTTGGTTTTGAGAATCTCTCCCGGAGTTTGAGAGATTTGGACGCGAAAGGGTACCAGTCTTGTCGGGGATTGGGAACCCTTCGCCACAATGTCCAAAGTTTCAGCGGGATTTCCAAAATGTTGAGAGGAACTCGAATCATGTCAACCTTGGTTTTGAGAATCTCTCCCGGAGTTTGAGAGATTTGGACGTGAAAGGGTACCAGTCTTGTCGGGGATTGGGAACCCTTCGCGAGAATGTCCAAAGTTTCAGCGGGATTTCCAAAATGTTGAGAGGAACTCGAAACATGTCAACCTCGGTTTTGAGAATCTCTCCCGGAGTTTGAGAGATTTGGACGTGAAAGGGTACCAGTCTTGTCGGGGATTGGGAACCCTTCGCGAGAATGTCCAAAGTTTCAGCGGGATTTCCAAAATGTTGAGAGGAACTCGAAACATGTCAACCTTGGTTTTGAGAATCTCTCCCGGAGTTTGAGAGATTTGGACGTGAAAGGGTACCAGTCTTGTCGGGGATTGGGAACCCTTCGCGAGAATGTCCAAAGTTTCAGCGGGATTTCCAAAATGTTGAGAGGAACTCGAAACATGTCAACCTTGGTTTTGAGAATCTCTCCCGGAGTTTGAGAGATTTGGACGTGAAAGGGTACCAGTCTTGTCGGGGATTGGGAACCCTTCGCGAGAATGTCCAAAGTTTCAGCGGGATTTCCAAAATGTTGAGAGGAACTCGAAACATGTCAACCTTGGTTTTGAGAATCTCTCCCGGAGTTTGAGAGATTTGGACGCGAAAGGGTACCAGTCTTGTCGGGGATTGGGAACCCTTCGCCACAATGTCCAAAGTTTCAGCGGGATTTCCAAAATGTTGAGAGGAACTCGAATCATGTCAACCTTGGTTTTGAGAATCTCTCCCGGAGTTTGAGAGATTTGGACGTGAAAGGGTACCAGTCTTGTCGGGGATTGGGAACCCTTCGCGAGAATGTCCAAAGTTTCAGCGGGATTTCCAAAATGTTGAGAGGAACTCGAAACATGTCAACCTCGGTTTTGAGAATCTCTCCCGGAGTTTGAGAGATTTGGACGTGAAAGGGTACCAGTCTTGTCGGGGATTGGGAACCCTTCGCGAGAATGTCCAAAGTTTCAGCGGGATTTCCAAAATGTTGAGAGGAACTCGAAACATGTCAACCTTGGTTTTGAGAATCTCTCCCGGAGTTTGAGAGATTTGGACGTGAAAGGGTACCAGTCTTGTCGGGGATTGGGAACCCTTCGCGAGAATGTCCAAAGTTTCAGCGGGATTTCCAAAATGTTGAGAGGAACTCGAAACATGTCAACCTTGGTTTTGAGAATCTCTCCCGGAGTTTGAGAGATTTGGACGTGAAAGGGTACCAGTCTTGTCGGGGATTGGGAACCCTTCGCGAGAATGTCCAAAGTTCCAGCGGGATTTCCAAAATGTTGAGAGGAACTCGAAACATGTCAACCTCGGTTTTGAGAATCTCTCCCGGAGTTTGAGAGATTTGGACGTGAAAGGGTACCAGTCTTGTCGGGGATTGGGAACCCTTCGCGAGAATGTCCAAAGTTTCAGCGGGATTTCCAAAATGTTGAGAGGAACTCGAATCATGTCAACCTTGGTTTTGAGAATCTCTCCCGGAGTTTGAGAGATTTGGACGTGAAAGGGTACCAGTCTTGTCGGGGATTGGGAACCCTTCGCGAGAATGTCCAAAGTTTCAGCGGGATTTCCAAAATGTTGAGAGGAACTCGAAACATGTCAACCTTGGTTTTGAGAATCTCTCCCGGAGTTTGAGAGATTTGGACGTGAAAGGGTACCAGTCTTGTCGGGGATTGGGAACCCTTCGCGAGAATGTCCAAAGTTTCAGCGGGATTTCCAAAATGTTGAGAGGAACTCGAAACATGTCAACCTTGGTTTTGAGAATCTCTCCCGGAGTTTGAGAGATTTGGACGTGAAAGGGTACCAGTCTTGTCGGGGATTGGGAACCCTTCGCGAGAATGTCCAAAGTTTCAGCGGGATTTCCAAAATGTTGAGAGGAACTCGAAACATGTCAACCTTGGTTTTGAGAATCTCTCCCGGAGTTTGAGAGATTTGGACGTGAAAGGGTACCAGTCTTGTCGGGGATTGGGAACCCTTCGCGAGAATGTCCAAAGTTTCAGCGGGATTTCCAAAATGTTGAGAGGAACTCGAAACATGTCAACCTTGGTTTTGAGAATCTCTCCCGGAGTTTGAGAGATTTGGACGTGAAAGGGTACCAGTCTTGTCGGGGATTGGGAACCCTTCGCCAGAATGTCCAAAGTTTCAGCGGGATTTCCAAAATGTTGAGAGGAACTCGAAACATGTCAACCTCGGTTTTGAGAATCTCTCCCGGAGTTTGAGAGATTTGGACGTGAAAGGGTACCAGTCTTGTCGGGGATTGGGAACCCTTCGCGAGAATGTCCAAAGTTTCAGCGGGATTTCCAAAATGTTGAGAGGAACTCGAAACATGTCAACCTTGGTTTTGAGAATCTCTCCCGGAGTTTGAGAGATTTGGACGCGAAAGGGTACCAGTCTTGTCGGGGATTGGGAACCCTTCGCCACAATGTCCAAAGTTTCAGCAGGATTTCCAAAATGTTGAGAGGAACTCGAATCATGTCAACCTTGGTTTTGAGAATCTCTCCCGGAGTTTGAGAGATTTGGACGTGAAAGGGTACCAGTCTTGTCGGGGATTGGGAACCCTTCGCGAGAATGTCCAAAGTTTCAGCGGGATTTCCAAAATGTTGAGAGGAACTCGAAACATGTCAACCTCGGTTTTGAGAATCTCTCCCGGAGTTTGAGAGATTTGGACGTGAAAGGGTACCAGTCTTGTCGGGGATTGGGAACCCTTCGCGAGAATGTCCAAAGTTTCAGCGGGATTTCCAAAATGTTGAGAGGAACTCGAAACATGTCAACCTTGGTTTTGAGAATCTCTCCCGGAGTTTGAGAGATTTGGACGTGAAAGGGTACCAGTCTTGTCGGGGATTGGGAACCCTTCGCGAGAATGTCCAAAGTTTCAGCGGGATTTCCAAAATGTTGAGAGGAACTCGAAACATGTCAACCTTGGTTTTGAGAATCTCTCCCGGAGTTTGAGAGATTTGGACGTGAAAGGGTACCAGTCTTGTCGGGGATTGGGAACCCTTCGCGAGAATGTCCAAAGTTTCAGCGGGATTTCCAAAATGTTGAGAGGAACTCGAAACATGTCAACCTTGGTTTTGAGAATCTCTCCCGGAGTTTGAGAGATTTGGACGTGAAAGGGTACCAGTCTTGTCGGGGATTGGGAACCCTTCGCGAGAATGTCCAAAGTTTCAGCGGGATTTCCAAAATGTTGAGAGGAACTCGAAACATGTCAACCTTGGTTTTGAGAATCTCTCCCGGAGTTTGAGAGATTTGGACGTGAAAGGGTACCAGTCTTGTCGGGGATTGGGAACCCTTCGCCAGAATGTCCAAAGTTTCAGCGGGATTTCCAAAATGTTGAGAGGAACTCGAAACATGTCAACCTCGGTTTTGAGAATCTCTCCCGGAGTTTGAGAGATTTGGACGTGAAAGGGTACCAGTCTTGTCGGGGATTGGGAACCCTTCGCGAGAATGTCCAAAGTTTCAGCGGGATTTCCAAAATGTTGAGAGGAACTCGAAACATGTCAACCTTGGTTTTGAGAATCTCTCCCGGAGTTTGAGAGATTTGGACGCGAAAGGGTACCAGTCTTGTCGGGGATTGGGAACCCTTCGCCACAATGTCCAAAGTTTCAGCAGGATTTCCAAAATGTTGAGAGGAACTCGAATCATGTCAACCTTGGTTTTGAGAATCTCTCCCGGAGTTTGAGAGATTTGGACGTGAAAGGGTACCAGTCTTGTCGGGGATTGGGAACCCTTCGCGAGAATGTCCAAAGTTTCAGCGGGATTTCCAAAATGTTGAGAGGAACTCGAAACATGTCAACCTCGGTTTTGAGAATCTCTCCCGGAGTTTGAGAGATTTGGACGTGAAAGGGTACCAGTCTTGTCGGGGATTGGGAACCCTTCGCGAGAATGTCCAAAGTTTCAGCGGGATTTCCAAAATGTTGAGAGGAACTCGAAACATGTCAACCTCGGTTTTGAGAATCTCTCCCGGAGTTTGAGAGATTTGGACGTGAAAGGGTACCAGTCTTGTCGGGGATTGGGAACCCTTCGCGAGAATGTCCAAAGTTTCAGCGGGATTTCCAAAATGTTGAGAGGAACTCGAAACATGTCAACCTCGGTTTTGAGAATCTCTCCCGGAGTTTGAGAGATTTGGACGTGAAAGGGTACCAGTCTTGTCGGGGATTGGGAACCCTTCGCGAGAATGTCCAAAGTTTCAGCGGGATTTCCAAAATGTTGAGAGGAACTCGAAACATGTCAACCTTGGTTTTGAGAATCTCTCCCGGAGTTTGAGAGATTTGGACGCGAAAGGGTACCAGTCTTGTCGGGGATTGGGAACCCTTCGCCACAATGTCCAAAGTTTCAGCGGGATTTCCAAAATGTTGAGAGGAACTCGAATCATGTCAACCTTGGTTTTGAGAATCTCTCCCGGAGTTTGAGAGATTTGGACGTGAAAGGGTACCAGTCTTGTCGGGGATTGGGAACCCTTCGCGAGAATGTCCAAAGTTTCAGCGGGATTTCCAAAATGTTGAGAGGAACTCGAAACATGTCAACCTCGGTTTTGAGAATCTCTCCCGGAGTTTGAGAGATTTGGACGTGAAAGGGTACCAGTCTTGTCGGGGATTGGGAACCCTTCGCGAGAATGTCCAAAGTTTCAGCGGGATTTCCAAAATGTTGAGAGGAACTCGAAACATGTCAACCTTGGTTTTGAGAATCTCTCCCGGAGTTTGAGAGATTTGGACGTGAAAGGGTACCAGTCTTGTCGGGGATTGGGAACCCTTCGCGAGAATGTCCAAAGTTTCAGCGGGATTTCCAAAATGTTGAGAGGAACTCGAAACATGTCAACCTTGGTTTTGAGAATCTCTCCCGGAGTTTGAGAGATTTGGACGCGAAAGGGTACCAGTCTTGTCGGGGATTGGGAACCCTTCGCCACAATGTCCAAAGTTTCAGCGGGATTTCCAAAATGTTGAGAGGAACTCGAATCATGTCAACCTTGGTTTTGAGAATCTCTCCCGGAGTTTGAGAGATTTGGACGTGAAAGGGTACCAGTCTTGTCGGGGATTGGGAACCCTTCGCGAGAATGTCCAAAGTTTCAGCGGGATTTCCAAAATGTTGAGAGGAACTCGAAACATGTCAACCTCGGTTTTGAGAATCTCTCCCGGAGTTTGAGAGATTTGGACGTGAAAGGGTACCAGTCTTGTCGGGGATTGGGAACCCTTCGCGAGAATGTCCAAAGTTTCAGCGGGATTTCCAAAATGTTGAGAGGAACTCGAAACATGTCAACCTTGGTTTTGAGAATCTCTCCCGGAGTTTGAGAGATTTGGACGTGAAAGGCTACCAGTCTTGTCGGGGATTGGGAACCCTTCGCGAGAATGTCCAAAGTTTCAGCGGGATTTCCAAAATGTTGAGAGGAACTCGAAACATGTCAACCTCGGTTTTGAGAATCTCTCCCGGAGTTTGAGAGATTTGGACGTGAAAGGGTACCAGTCTTGTCGGGGATTGGGAACCCTTCGCGAGAATGTCCAAAGTTTCAGCGGGATTTCCAAAATGTTGAGAGGAACTCGAATCATGTCAACCTTGGTTTTGAGAATCTCTCCCGGAGTTTGAGAGATTTGGACGTGAAAGGGTACCAGTCTTGTCGGGGATTGGGAACCCTTCGCGAGAATGTCCAAAGTTTCAGCGGGATTTCCAAAATGTTGAGAGGAACTCGAAACATGTCAACCTCGGTTTTGAGAATCTCTCCCGGAGTTTGAGAGATTTGGACGTGAAAGGGTACCAGTCTTGTCGGGGATTGGGAACCCTTCGCGAGAAGGTCCAAAGTTTCAGCGGGATTTCCAAAATGTTGAGAGGAACTCGAAACATGTCAACCTTGGTTTTGAGAATCTCTCCCGGAGTTTGAGAGATTTGGACGTGAAAGGGTACCAGTCTTGTCGGGGATTGGGAACCCTTCGCGAGAATGTCCAAAGTTTCAGCGGGATTTCCAAAATGTTGAGAGGAACTCGAAACATGTCAACCTTGGTTTTGAGAATCTCTCCCGGAGTTTGAGAGATTTGGACGTGAAAGGGTACCAGTCTTGTCGGGGATTGGGAACCCTTCGCCAGAATGTCCAAAGTTTCAGCGGGATTTCCAAAATGTTGAGAGGAACTCGAAACATGTCAACCTCGGTTTTGAGAATCTCTCCCGGAGTTTGAGAGATTTGGACGTGAAAGGGTACCAGTCTTGTCGGGGATTGGGAACCCTTCGCGAGAATGTCCAAAGTTTCAGCGGGATTTCCAAAATGTTGAGAGGAACTCGAAACATGTCAACCTCGGTTTTGAGAATCTCTCACGGAGTTTGAGAGATTTGGACGTGAAAGGGTACCAGTCTTGTCGGGGATTGGGAACCCTTCGCGAGAATGTCCAAAGTTTCAGCGGGATTTCCAAAATGTTGAGAGGAACTCGAAACATGTCAACCTCGGTTTTGAGAATCTCTCCCGGAGTTTGAGAGATTTGGACGTGAAAGGGTACCAGTCTTGTCGGGGATTGGGAACCCTTCGCGAGAATGTCCAAAGTTTCAGCGGGATTTCCAAAATGTTGAGAGGAACTCGAAACATGTCAACCTCGGTTTTGAGAATCTCTCCCGGAGTTTGAGAGATTTGGACGCGAAAGGGTACCAGTCTTGTCGGGGATTGGGAACCCTTCGCCACAATGTCCAAAGTTTCAGCGGGATTTCCAAAATGTTGAGAGGAACTCGAATCATGTCAACCTTGGTTTTGAGAATCTCTCCCGGAGTTTGAGAGATTTGGACGTGAAAGGGTACCAGTCTTGTCGGGGATTGGGAACCCTTCGCGAGAATGTCCAAAGTTTCAGCGGGATTTCCAAAATGTTGAGAGGAACTCGAAACATGTCAACCTTGGTTTTGAGAATCTCTCCCGGAGTTTGAGAGATTTGGACGTGAAAGGGTACCAGTCTTGTCGGGGATTGGGAACCCTTCGCGAGAATGTCCAAAGTTTCAGCGGGATTTCCAAAATGTTGAGAGGAACTCGAAACATGTCAACCTTGGTTTTGAGAATCTCTCCCGGAGTTTGAGAGATTTGGACGTGAAAGGGTACCAGTCTTGTCGGGGATTGGGAACCCTTCGCGAGAATGTCCGAAGTTTCAGCGGGATTTCCAAAATGTTGAGAGGAACTCGAAACATGTCAACCTCGGTTTTGAGAATCTCTCCCGGAGTTTGAGAGATTTGGACGTGAAAGGGTACCAGTCTTGTCGGGGATTGGGAACCCTTCGCGAGAATGTCCAAAGTTTCAGCGGGATTTCCAAAATGTTGAGAGGAACTCGAATCATGTCAACCTTGGTTTTGAGAATCTCTCCCGGAGTTTGAGAGATTTGGACGCGAAAGGGTACCAGTCTTGTCGGGGATTGGGAACCCTTCGCGAGAATGTCCAAAGTTTCAGCGGGATTTCCAAAATGTTGAGAGGAACTCGAAACATGTCAACCTTGGTTTTGAGAATCTCTCCCGCAGTTTGAGAGATTTGGACGTGAAAGGGTACCAGTCTTGTCGGGGATTGGGAACCCTTCGCGAGAATGTCCAAAGTTTCAGCGGGATTTCCAAAATGTTGAGAGGAACTCGAAACATGTCAACCTCTGTTTTGAGAATCTCTCCCGGAGTTTTAGAGATTTGGACGTGAAAGGGTACCAGTCTTGTCGGGGATTGGGAACCCTTCGCGAGAATGTCCAAAGTTTCAGCGGGATTTCCAAAATGTTGAGAGGAACTCGAAACATGTCAACCTCGGTTTTGAGAATCTCTCCCGGAGTTTGAGAGATTTGGACGTGAAAGGGTACCAGTCTTGTCGGGGATTGGGAACCCTTCGCGAGAATGTCCAAAGTTTCAGCGGGATTTCCAAAATGTTGAGAGGAACTCGAAACATGTCAACCTTGGTTTTGAGAATCTCTCCCGGAGTTTGAGAGATTCGGACGTGAAAGGGTACCAGTCTTGTCGGGGATTGGGAACCCTTCGCGAGAATGTCCAAAGTTTCAGCGGGATTTCCAAAATGTTGAGAGGAACTCGAAACATGTCAACCTCGGTTTTGAGAATCTCTCCCGGAGTTTGAGAGATTTGGACGTGAAAGGCTACCAGTCTTGTCGGGGATTGGGAACCCTTCGCGAGAATGTCCAAAGTTTCAGCGGGGTTTCCAAAATGTTGAGAGGAACTCGAAACATGTCAACCTCGGTTTTGAGAATCTCTCCCGGAGTTTGAGAGATTTGGACGTGAAAGGGTACCAGTCTTGTCGGGGATTGGGAACCCTTCGCGAGAATGTCCAAAGTTTCAGCGGGATTTCCAAAATGTTGAGAGGAACTCGAAACATGTCAACCTCGGTTTTGAGAATCTCTCCCGGAGTTTGAGAGATTTGGACGTGAAAGGGTACCAGTCTTGTCGGGGATTGGGAACCCTTCGCGAGAATGTCCAAAGTTTCAGCAGGATTTCCAAAATGTTGAGAGGAACTCGAAACATGTCAACCTTGGTTTTGAGAATCTCTCCCGGAGTTTGAGAGATTTGGACGCGAAAGGGTACCAGTCTTGTCGGGGATTGGGAACCCTTCGCCACAATGTCCAAAGTTTCAGCAGGATTTCCAAAATGTTGAGAGGAACTCGAAACATGTCAACCTTGGTTTTGAGAATCTCTCCCGGAGTTTGAGAGATTTGGACGTGAAAGGGTACCAGTCTTGTCGGGGATTGGGAACCCTTCGCGAGAATGTCCAAAGTTTCAGCGGGATTTCCAAAATGTTGAGAGGAACTCGAAACATATCAACCTCGGTTTTGAGAATCTCTCCCGGAGTTTGAGAGATTTGGACGTGAAAGGGTACCAGTCTTGTCGGGGATTGGGAACCCTTCGCGAGAATGTCCAAACTTTCAGCGGGATTTCCAAAATGTTGAGAGGAACTCGAAACATGTCAACCTCGGTTTTGAGAATCTCTCCCGGAGTTTGAGAGATTTGGACGTGAAAGGGTACCAGTCTTGTCGGGGATTGGGAACCCTTCGCGAGAATGTCCAAAGTTTCAGCGGGATTTCCAAAATGTTGAGAGGAACTCGAAACATGTCAACCTTGGTTTTGAGAATCTCTCCCGGAGTTTGAGAGATTTGGACGCGAAAGGGTACCAGTCTTGTCGGGGATTGGGAACCCTTCGCCACAATGTCCAAAGTTTCAGCGGGATTTCCAAAATGTTGAGAGGAACTCGAATCATGTCAACCTTGGTTTTGAGAATCTCTCCCGGAGTTTGAGAGATTCGGACGTGAAAGGGTACCAGTCTTGTCGGGGATTGGGAACCCTTCGCGAGAATGTCCAAAGTTTCAGCGGGATTTCCAAAATGTTGAGAGGAACTCGAAACATGTCAACCTTGGTTTTGAGAATCTCTCCCGGAGTTTGAGAGATTCGGACGTGAAAGGGTACCAGTCTTGTCGGGGATTGGGAACCCTTCGCGAGAATGTCCAAAGTTTCAGCGGGATTTCCAAAATGTTGAAAGGAACTCGAAACATGTGAACCTTGGTTTTGAGAATCTCTCCCGGAGTTCGAGAGATTTGGACGTGAAAGGGTACCAGTCTTGTCGGGGATTGGGAACCCTTCGCGAGAATGTCCAAAGTTTCAGCGGGATTTCCAAAATGTTGAGAGGAACTTGAAACATGTCAACCTTGGTTTTGAGAATCTCTCCCGGAGTTTGAGAGATTTGGACGCGAAAGGGTACCAGTCTTGTCGGGGATTGGGAACCCTTCGCCACAATGTCCAAAGTTACAGCAGGATTTCCAAAATGTTGAGAGGAACTCGAATCATGTCAACCTTGGTTTTGAGAATCTCTCCCGGAGTTTGAGAGATTTGGACGTGAAAGGGTACCAGTCTTGTCGGGGATTGGGAACCCTTCGCGAGAATGTCCAAAGTTTCAGCGGGATTTCCAAAATGTTGAGAGGAACTCGAAACATGTCAACCTTGGTTTTGAGAATCTCTCCCGGAGTTTGAGAGATTTGGACGCGAAAGGGTACCAGTCTTGTCGGGGATTGGGAACCCTTCGCCACAATGTCCAAAGTTTCAGCAGGATTTCCAAAATGTTGAGAGGAACTCGAATCATGTCAACCTTGGTTTTGAGAATCTCTCCCGGAGTTTGAGAGATTCGGACGTGAAAGGGTACCAGTCTTGTCGGGGATTGGGAACCCTTCGCGAGAATGTCCAAAGTTTCAGCGGGGTTTCCAAAATGTTGAGAGGAACTCGAAACATGTCAACCTCGGTTTTGAGAATCTCTCCCGGAGTTTGAGAGATTTGGACGTGAAAGGGTACCAGTCTTGTCGGGGATTGGGAACCCTTCGCCACAATGTCCAAAGTTTCAGCGGGATTTCCAAAATGTTGAGAGGAACTCGAAACATGTCAACCTCTGTTTTGAGAATCTCTCCCGGAGTTTGAGAGATTTGGACGTGAAAGGGTACCAGTCTTGTCGGGGATTGGGAACCCTTCGCGAGAATGTCCAAAGTTTCAGCGGGATTTCCAAAATGTTGAGAGGAACTCGAAACATGTCAACCTTGGTTTTGAGAATCTCTCCCGGAGTTTGAGAGATTTGGACGCGAAAGGGTACCAGTCTTGTCGGGGATTGGGAACCCTTCTCGAGAATGTCCAAAGTTTCAGCAGGATTTCCAAAATGTTGAGAGGAACTCGAATCATGTCAACCTTGGTTTTGAGAATCTCTCCCGGAGTTTGAGAGATTTGGACGCGAAAGGGTACCAGTCTTGTCGGGGATTGGGAACCCTTCGCCACAATGTCCAAAGTTTCAGCAGGATTTCCAAAATGTTGAGAGGAACTCGAATCATGTCAACCTTGGTTTTGAGAATCTCTCCCGGAGTTTGAGAGATTCGGACGTGAAAGGGTACCAGTCTTGTCGGGGATTGGGAACCCTTCGCGAGAATGTCCAAAGTTTCAGCGGGATTTCCAAAATGTTGAGAGGAACTCGAAACATGTCAACCTTGGTTTTGAGAATCTCTCCTGGAGTTTGAGAGATTCGGACGTGAAAGGGTACCAGTCTTGTCGGGGATTGGGAACCCTTCGCGAGAATGTCCAAAGTTTCAGCGGGATTTCCAAAATGTTGAGAGGAACTCGAAACATGTGAACCTTGGTTTTGAGAATCTCTCCCGGAGTTCGAGAGATTTGGACGTGAAAGGGTACCAGTCTTGTCGGGGATTGGGAACCCTTCGCGAGAATGTCCAAAGTTTCAGCGGGATTTCCAAAATGTTGAGAGGAACTCGAAACATGTCAACCTTGGTTTTGAGAATCTCTCCCGGAGTTTGAGAGATTTGGACGTGAAAGGGTACCAGTCTTGTCGGGGATTGGGAACCCTTCGCCACAATGTCCAAAGTTACAGCAGGATTTCCAAAATGTTGAGAGGAACTCGAATCATGTCAACCTTGGTTTTGAGAATCTCTCCCGGAGTTTGAGAGATTTGGACGTGAAAGGGTACCAGTCTTGTCGGGGATTGGGAACCCTTCGCGAGAATGTCCAAAGTTTCAGCGGGATTTCCAAAATGTTGAGAGGAACTCGAAACATGTCAACCTTGGTTTTGAGAATCTCTCCCGGAGTTTGAGAGATTTGGACGCGAAAGGGTACCAGTCTTGTCGGGGATTGGGAACCCTTCGCCACAATGTCCAAAGTTTCAGCAGGATTTCCAAAATGTTGAGAGGAACTCGAATCATGTCAACCTTGGTTTTGAGAATCTCTCCCGGAGTTTGAGAGATTCGGACGTGAAAGGGTACCAGTCTTGTCGGGGATTGGGAACCCTTCGCGAGAATGTCCAAAGTTTCAGCGGGGTTTCCAAAATGTTGAGAGGAACTCGAAACATGTCAACCTCGGTTTTGAGAATCTCTCCCGGAGTTTGAGAGATTTGGACGTGAAAGGGTACCAGTCTTGTCGGGGATTGGGAACCCTTCGCGAGAATGTCCAAAGTTTCAGCGGGATTTCCAAAATGTTGAGAGGAACTCGAAACATGTCAACCTCGGTTTTGAGAATCTCTCCCGGAGTTTGAGAGATTTGGACGTGAAAGGGTACCAGTCTTGTCGGGGATTGGGAACCCTTCGCGAGAATGTCCAAAGTTTCAGCGGGATTTCCAAAATGTTGAGAGGAACTCGAAACATGTCAACCTTGGTTTTGAGAATCTCTCCCGGAGTTTGAGAGATTTGGACGCGAAAGGGTACCAGTCTTGTCGGGGATTGGGAACCCTTCGCGAGAATGTCCAAAGTTTCAGCGGGATTTCCAAAATGTTGAGAGGAACTCGAATCATGTCAACCTTGGTTTTGAGAATCTCTCCCGGAGTTTGAGAGATTTGGACGTGAAAGGGTACCAGTCTTGTCGGGGATTGGGAACCCTTCGCGAGAATGTCCAAAGTTTCAGCGGGATTTCCAAAATGTTGAGAGGAACTCGAAACATGTCAACCTTGGTTTTGAGAATCTCTCCCGGAGTTTGAGAGATTTGGACGTGAAAGGGTACCAGTCTTGTCGGGGATTGGGAACCCTTCGCGAGAATGTCCAAAGTTTCAGCGGGATTTCCAAAATGTTGAGAGGAACTCGAAACATGTCAACCTAGGTTTTGAGAATCTCTCCCGGAGTTTGAGAGATTTGGACGTGAAAGGGTACCAGTCTTGTCGGGGATTGGGAACCCTTCGCGAGAATGTCCAAAGTTTCAGCGGGATTTCCAAAATGTTGAGAGGAACTCGAATCATGTCAACCTTGGTTTTGAGAATCTCTCCCGGAGTTTGAGAGATTTGGACGCGAAAGGGTACCAGTCTTGTCGGGGATTGGGAACCCTTCGCCACAATGTCCAAAGTTTCAGCGGGATTTCCAAAATGTTGAGAGGAACTCGAATCATGTCAACCTTGGTTTTGAGAATCTCTCCCGGAGTTTGAGAGATTTGGACGTGAAAGGGTACCAGTCTTGTCGGGGATTGGGAACCCTTCGCGAGAATGTCCAAAGTTTCAGCGGGATTTCCAAAATGTTGAGAGGAACTCGAATCATGTCAACCTTGGTTTTGAGAATCTCTCCCGGAGTTTGAGAGATTTGGACGTGAAAGGGTACCAGTCTTGTCGGGGATTGGGAACCCTTCGCGAGAATGTCCAAAGTTTCAGCGGGATTTCCAAAATGTTGAGAGGAACTCGAAACATGTGAACCTTGGTTTTGAGAATCTCTCCCGGAGTTTGAGAGATTTGGACGTGAAAGGGTACCAGTCTTGTCGGGGATTGGGAACCCTTCGCGAGAATGTCCAAAGTTTCAGCGGGATTTCCAAAATGTTGAGAGGAACTCGAAACATGTCAACCTTGGTTTTGAGAATCTCTCCCGGAGTTTGAGAGATTTGGACGTGAAAGGGTACCAGTCTTCTCGGGGATTGGGAACCCTTCGCGAGAATGTCCAAAGTTTCAGCGGGATTTCCAAAATGTTGAGAGGAACTCGAAACATGTCAACCTCGGTTTTGAGAATCTCTCCCGGAGTTTGAGAGATTTGGACGTGAAAGGGTACCAGTCTTGTCGGGGATTGGGAACCCTTCGCGAGAATGTCCAAAGTTTCAGCGGGATTTCCAAAATGTTGAGAGGAACTCGAAACATGTCAACCTTGGTTTTGAGAATCTCTCCCGGAGTTTGAGAGATTTGGACGCGAAAGGGTACCAGTCTTGTCGGGGATTGGGAACCCTTCGCCACAATGTCCAAAGTTTCAGCGGGATTTCCAAAATGTTGAGAGGAACTCGAATCATGTCAACCTTGGTTTTGAGAATCTCTCCCGGAGTTTGAGAGATTTGGACGTGAAAGGGTACCAGTCTTGTCGGGGATTGGGAACCCTTCGCGAGAATGTCCAAAGTTTCAGCGGGATTTCCAAAATGTTGAGAGGAACTCGAAACATGTCAACCTCGGTTTTGAGAATCTCTCCCGGAGTTTGAGAGATTTGGACGTGAAAGGGTACCAGTCTTGTCGGGGATTGGGAACCCTTCGTGAGAATGTCCAAAGTTTCAGCGGGATTTCCAAAATGTTGAGAGGAACTCGAAACATGTCAACCTCGGTTTTGAGAATCTCTCCCGGAGTTTGAGAGATTTGGACGTGAAAGGGTACCAGTCTTGTCGGGGATTGGGAACCCTTCGCGAGAATGTCCAAAGTTTCAGCGGGATTTCCAAAATGTTGAGAGGAACTCGAAACATGTCAACCTTGGTTTTGAGAATCTCTCCCGGAGTTTGAGAGATTTGGACGCGAAAGGGTACCAGTCTTGTCGGGGATTGGGAACCCTTCGCGAGAATGTCCAAAGTTTCAGCGGGATTTCCAAAATGTTGAGAGGAACTCGAAACATGTCAACCTCGGTTTTGAGAATCTCTCCCGGAGTTTGAGAGATTTGGACGTGAAAGGGTACCAGTCTTGTCGGGGATTGGGAACCCTTCGCCAGAATGTCCAAAGTTTCAGCGGGATTTCCAAAATGTTGAGAGGAACTCGAAACATGTCAACCTTGGTTTTGAGAATCTCTCCCGGAGTTTGAGAGATTTGGACGTGAAAGGGTACCAGTCTTGTCGGGGATTGGGAACCCTTCGCGAGAATGTCCAAAGTTTCAGCGGGATTTCCAAAATGTTGAGAGGAACTCGAAACATGTCAACCTTGGTTTTGAGAATCTCTCCCGGAGTTTGAGAGATTTGGACGCGAAAGGGTACCAGTCTTGTCGGGGATTGGGAACCCTTCGCGAGAATGTCCAAAGTTTCAGCGGGATTTCCAAAATGTTGAGAGGAACTCGAAACATGTCAACCTCGGTTTTGAGAATCTCTCCCGGAGTTTGAGAGATTTGGACGTGAAAGGGTACCAGTCTTGTCGGGGATTGGGAACCCTTCGCCAGAATGTCCAAAGTTTCAGCGGGATTTCCAAAATGTTGAGAGGAACTCGAAACATGTCAACCTTGGTTTTGAGAATCTCTCCCGGAGTTTGAGAGATTTGGACGTGAAAGGGTACCAGTCTTGTCGGGGATTGGGAACCCTTCGCGAGAATGTCCAAAGTTTCAGCGGGATTTCCAAAATGTTGAGAGGAACTCGAAACATGTCAACCTTGGTTTTGAGAATCTCTCCCGGAGTTTGAGAGATTTGGACGTGAAAGGGTACCAGTCTTGTCGGGGATTGGGAACCCTTCGCGAGAATGTCCAAAGTTTCAGCGGGATTTCCAAAATGTTGAGAGGAACTCGAAACATGTCAACCTCGGTTTTGAGAATCTCTCCCGGAGTTTGAGAGATTTGGACGTGAAAGGGTACCAGTCTTGTCGGGGATTGGGAACCCTTCGCGAGAATGTCCAAAGTTTCAGCGGGATTTCCAAAATGTTGAGAGGAACTCGAATCATGTCAACCTTGGTTTTGAGAATCTCTCCCGGAGTTTGAGAGATTTGGACGTGAAAGGGTACCAGTCTTGTCGGGGATTGGGAACCCTTCGCGAGAATGTCCAAAGTTTCAGCGGGATTTCCAAAATGTTGAGAGGAACTCGAAACATGTCAACCTCGGTTTTGAGAATCTCTCCCGGAGTTTGAGAGATTTGGACGTGAAAGGGTACCAGTCTTGTCGGGGATTGGGAACCCTTCGCGAGAATGTCCAAAGTTTCAGCGGGATTTCCAAAATGTGGAGAGGAACTCGAAACATGTCAACCTCGGTTTTGAGAATCTATCCCGGAGTTTGAGAGATTTGGACGTGAAAGGGTACCAGTCTTGTCGGGGATTGGGAACCCTTCGCGAGAATGTCCAAAGTTTCAGCGGGATTTCCAAAATGTTGAGAGGAACTCGAAACATGTCAACCTTGGTTTTGAGAATCTCTCCCGGAGTTTGAGAGATTTGGACGTGAAAGGGTACCAGTCTTGTCGGGGATTGGGAACCCTTCGCCACAATGTCCAAAGTTTCAGCAGGATTTCCAAAATGTTGAGAGGAACTCGAATCATGTCAACCTTGGTTTTGAGAATCTCTCCCGGAGTTTGAGAGATTCGGACGTGAAAGGGTACCAGTCTTGTCGGGGATTGGGAACCCTTCGCGAGAATGTCCAAAGTTTCAGCGGGGTTTCCAAAATGTTGAGAGGAACTCGAAACATGTCAACCTTGGTTTTGAGAATCTCTCCCGGAGTTTGAGAGATTTGGACGTGAAAGGTTACCAGTCCTGTCGGGGATTGGGAACCCTTCGCCAGAATGTCCAAAGTTTCAGCAGGATTTCCAAAATGTTGAGAGGAACTCGAAACATGTCAACCTCGGTTTTGAGAATCTCTCCCGGAGTTTGAGAGATTTGGACGTGAAAGGGTACCAGTCTTGTCGGGGATTGGGAACCCTTCGCGAGAATGTCCAAAGTTTCAGCGGGATTTCCAAAATGTTGAGAGGAACTCGAATCATGTCAACCTTGGTTTTGAGAATCTCTCCCGGAGTTTGAGAGATTTGGACGTGAAAGGGTACCAGTCTTGTCGGGGATTGGGAACCCTTCGCGAGAATGTCCAAAGTTTCAGCGGGATTTCCAAAATGTTGAGAGGAACTCGAAACATGTCAACCTTGGTTTTGAGAATCTCTCCCGGAGTTTGAGAGATTTGGACGTGAAAGGGTACCAGTCTTGTCGGGGATTGGGAACCCTTCGCGAGAATGTCCAAAGTTTCAGCGGGATTTCCAAAATGTTGAGAGGAACTCGAAACATGTCAACCTTGGTTTTGAGAATCTCTCCCGGAGTTTGAGAGATTTGGACGTGAAAGGGTACCAGTCTTGTCGGGGATTGGGAACCCTTCGCGAGAATGTCCAAAGTTTCAGCGGGATTTCCAAAATGTTGAGAGGAACTCGAAACATGTCAACCTTGGTTTTGAGAATCTCTCCCGGAGTTTGAGAGATTTGGACGTGAAAGGGTACCAGTCTTGTCGGGGATTGGGAACCCTTCGCGAGAATGTCCAAAGTTTCAGCGGGATTTCCAAAATGTTGAGAGGAACTCGAAACATGTCAACCTTGGTTTTGAGAATCTCTCCCGGAGTTTGAGAGATTTGGACGCGAAAGGGTACCAGTCTTGTTGGGGATTGGGAACCCTTCGCCACAATGTCCAAAGTTTCAGCAGGATTTCCAAAATGTTGAGAGGAACTCGAAACATGTCAACCTTGGTTTTGAGAATCTCTCCCGGAGTTTGAGAGATTTGGACGTGAAAGGGTACCAGTCTTGTCGGGGATTGGGAACCCTTCGCCAGAATGTCCAAAGTTTCAGCGGGATTTCCAAAATGTTGAGAGGAACTCGAAACATGTCAACCTTGGTTTTGAGAATCTCTCCCGGAGTTTGAGAGATTTGGACGTGAAAGGGTACCAGTCTTGTCGGGGATTGGGAACCCTTCGCGAGAATGTCCAAAGTTTCAGCGGGATTTCCAAAATGTTGAGAGGAACTCGAAACATGTCAACCTTGGTTTTGAGAATCTCTCCCGGAGTTTGAGAGATTTGGACGTGAAAGGGTACCAGTCTTGTCAGGGATTGGGAACCCTTCGCGAGAATGTCCAAAGTTTCAGCGGGATTTCCAAAATGTTGAGAGGAACTCGAAACATGTCAACCTCGGTTTTGAGAATCTCTCCCGGAGTTTGAGAGATTTGGACGCGAAAGGGTACCAGTCTTGTCGGGGATTGGGAACCCTTCGCCACAATGTCCAAAGTTTCAGCAGGATTTCCAAAATGTTGAGAGGAACTCGAAACATGTCAACCTTGGTTTTGAGAATCTCTCCCGGAGTTTGAGAGATTTGGACATGAAAGGGTACCAGTCTTGTCGGGGATTGGGAACCCTTCGCCACAATGTCCAAAGTTTCAGCAGGATTTCCAAAATGTTGAGAGGAACTCGAATCATGTCAACCTTGGTTTTGAGAATCTCTCCCGGAGTTTGAGAGATTTGGACGTGAAAGGGTACCAGTCTTGTCGGGGATTGGGAACCCTTCGCCACAATGTCCAAAGTTTCAGCGGGATTTCCAAAATGTTGAGAGGAACTCGAAACATGTCAACCTCGGTTTTGAGAATCTCTCCCGGAGTTTGAGAGATTTGGACGTGAAAGGGTACCAGTCTTGTCGGGGATTGGGAACCCTTCGCGAGAATGTCCAAAGTTTCAGCGGGATTTCCAAAATGTTGAGAGGAACTCGAAACATGTCAACCTCGGTTTTGAGAATCTCTCCCGGAGTTTGAGAGATTTGGACGTGAAAGGGTACCAGTCTTGTCGGGGATTGGGAACCCTTCGCGAGAATGTCCAAAGTTTCAGCGGGGTTTCCAAAATGTTGAGAGGAACTCGAAACATGTCAACCTCGGTTTTGAGAATCTCTCCCGGAGTTTGAGAGATTTGGACGTGAAAGGGTACCAGTCTTGTCGGGGATTGGGAACCCTTCGCCACAATGTCCAAAGTTTCAGCAGGATTTCCAAAATGTTGAGAGGAACTCGAATCATGTCAACCTTGGTTTTGAGAATCTCTCCCGGAGTTTGAGAGATTCGGACGTGAAAGGGTACCAGTCTTGTCGGGGATTGGGAACCCTTCGCGAGAATGTCCAAAGTTTCAGCGGGGTTTCCAAAATGTTGAGAGGAACTCGAAACATGTCAACCTTGGTTTTGAGAATCTCTCCCGGAGTTTGAGAGATTTGGACGTGAAAGGTTACCAGTCCTGTCGGGGATTGGGAACCCTTCGCCAGAATGTCCAAAGTTTCAGCAGGATTTCCAAAATGTTGAGAGGAACTCGAAACATGTCAACCTCGGTTATTAGAATCTCTCCCGGAGTTTGAGAGATTTGGACGTGAAAGGGTACCAGTCTTGTCGGGGATTGGGAACCCTTCGCGAGAATGTCCAAAGTTTCAGCGGGATTTCCAAAATGTTGAGAGGAACTCGAATCATGTCAACCTTGGTTTTGAGAATCTCTCCCGGAGTTTGAGAGATTTGGACGTGAAAGGGTACCAGTCTTGTCGGGGATTGGGAACCCTTCGCGAGAATGTCCAAAGTTTCAGCGGGATTTCCAAAATGTTGAGAGGAACTCGAAACATGTCAACCTTGGTTTTGAGAATCTCTCCCGGAGTTTGAGAGATTTGGACGTGAAAGGGTACCAGTCTTGTCGGGGATTGGGAACCCTTCGCGAGAATGTCCAAAGTTTCAGCGGGATTTCCAAAATGTTGAGAGGAACTCGAAACATGTCAACCTTGGTTTTGAGAATCTCTCCCGGAGTTTGAGAGATTTGGACGTGAAAGGGTACCAGTCTTGTCGGGGATTGGGAACCCTTCGCGAGAATGTCCAAAGTTTCAGCGGGATTTCCAAAATGTTGAGAGGAACTCGAAACATGTCAACCTTGGTTTTGAGAATCTCTCCCGGAGTTTGAGAGATTTGGACGTGAAAGGGTACCAGTCTTGTCGGGGATTGGGAACCCTTCGCGAGAATGTCCAAAGTTTCAGCGGGATTTCCAAAATGTTGAGAGGAACTCGAAACATGTCAACCTCGGTTTTGAGAATCTCTCCCGGAGTTTGAGAGATTTGGACGCGAAAGGGTACCAGTCTTGTTGGGGATTGGGAACCCTTCGCGAGAATGTCCAAAGTTTCAGCGGGATTTCCAAAATGTTGAGAGGAACTCGAAACATGTCAACCTTGGTTTTGAGAATCTCTCCCGGAGTTTGAGAGATTTGGACGTGAAAGGGTACCAGTCTTGTCGGGGATTGGGAACCCTTCGCCAGAATGTCCAAAGTTTCAGCGGGATTTCCAAAATGTTGAGAGGAACTCGAAACATGTCAACCTTGGTTTTGAGAATCTCTCCCGGAGTTTGAGAGATTTGGACGTGAAAGGGTACCAGTCTTGTCGGGGATTGGGAACCCTTCGCGAGAATGTCCAAAGTTTCAGCGGGATTTCCAAAATGTTGAGAGGAACTCGAAACATGTCAACCTTGGTTTTGAGAATCTCTCCCGGAGTTTGAGAGATTTGGACGTGAAAGGGTACCAGTCTTGTCGGGGATTGGGAACCCTTCGCGAGAATGTCCAAAGTTTCAGCGGGATTTCCAAAATGTTGAGAGGAACTCGAAACATGTCAACCTCGGTTTTGAGAATCTCTCCCGGAGTTTGAGAGATTTGGACGTGAAAGGGTACCAGTCTTGTCGGGGATTGGGAACCCTTCGCCACAATGTCCAAAGTTTCAGCAGGATTTCCAAAATGTTGAGAGGAACTCGAAACATGTCAACCTTGGTTTTGAGAATCTCTCCCGGAGTTTGAGAGATTTGGACATGAAAGGGTACCAGTCTTGTCGGGGATTGGGAACCCTTCGCCAGAATGTCCAAAGTTTCAGCGGGGTTTCCAAAATGTTGAGAGGAACTCGAAACATGTCAACCTCGGTTTTGAGAATCTCTCCCGGAGTTTGAGAGATTTGGACGTGAAAGGGTACCAGTCTTGTCGGGGATGGGGAACCCTTCGCGAGAATGTCCAAAGTTTCAGCGGGATTTCCAAAATGTTGAGAGGAACTCGAAACATGTCAACCTTGGTTTTGAGAATCTCTCCCGGAGTTTGAGAGATTTGGACGTGAAAGGGTACCAGTCTTGTCGGGGATTGGGAACCCTTCGCGAGAATGTCCAAAGTTTCAGCGGGATTTCCAAAATGTTGAGAGGAACTCGAAACATGTCAACCTCGGTTTTGAGAATCTCTCCCGGAGTTTGAGAGATTTGGACGTGAAAGGGTACCAGTCTTGTCGGGGATTGGGAACCCTTCGCGAGAATGTCCAAAGTTTCAGTGGGGTTTCCAAAATGTTGAGAGGAACTCGAAACATGTCAACCTCGGTTTTGAGAATCTCTCCCGGAGTTTGAGAGATTTGGACGTGAAAGGGTACCAGTCTTGTCGGGGATTGGGAACCCTTCGCGAGAATGTCCAAAGTTTCAGCGGGATTTCCAAAATGTTGAGAGGAACTCGAAACATGTCAACCTCGGTTTTGAGAATCTCTCCCGGAGTTTGAGAGATTTGGACGCGAAAGGGTACCAGTCTTGTCGGGCATTGGGAACCCTTCGCCACAATGTCCAAAGTTTCAGCAGGATTTCCAAAATGTTGAGAGGAACTCGAAACATGTCAACCTTGGTTTTGAGAATCTCTCCCGGAGTTTGAGAGATTTGGACGTGAAAGGGTACCAGTCTTGTCGGGGATTGGGAACCCTTCGCGAGAATGTCCAAAGTTTCAGCGGGATTTCCAAAATGTTGAGAGGAACTCGAAACATGTCAACCTCGGTTTTGAGAATCTCTCCCGGAGTTTGAGAGATTTGGACGTGAAAGGGTACCAGTCTTGTCGGGGATTGGGAACCCTTCGCGAGAATGTCCAAAGTTTCAGCGGGATTTCCAAAATGTTGAGAGGAACTCGAAACATGTCAACCTTGGTTTTGAGAATCTCTCCCGGAGTTTGAGAGATTTGGACGCGAAAGGGTACCAGTCTTGTCGGGGATTGGGAACCCTTCGCCACAATGTCCAAAGTTTCAGCGGGATTTCCAAAATGTTGAGAGGAACTCGAATCATGTCAACCTTGGTTTTGAGAATCTCTCCCGGAGTTTGAGAGATTTGGACGTGAAAGGGTACCAGTCTTGTCGGGGATTGGGAACCCTTCGCGAGAATGTCCAAAGTTTCAGCGGGATTTCCAAAATGTTGAGAGGAACTCGAAACATGTCAACCTTGGTTTTGAGAATCTCTCCCGGAGTTTGAGAGATTTGGACGTGAAAGGGTACCAGTCTTGTCGGGGATTGGGAACCCTTCACCAGAATGTCCAAAGTTTCAGCGGGATTTCCAAAATGTTGAGAGGAACTCGAAACATGTCAACCTCGGTTTTGAGAATCTCTCCCGGAGTTTGAGAGATTTGGACGTGAAAGGGTACCAGTCTTGTCGGGGATTGGGAACCCTTCGCGAGAATGTCCAAAGTTTCAGCGGGATTTCCAAAATGTTGAGAGGAACTCGAAACATGTCAACCTCGGTTTTGAGAATCTCTCCCGGAGTTTGAGAGATTTGGACGTGAAAGGGTACCAGTCTTGTCGGGGATTGGGAACCCTTCGCGAGAATGTCCAAAGTTTCAGCGGGATTTCCAAAATGTTGAGAGGAACTCGAAACATGTCAACCTTGGTTTTGAGAATCTCTCCCGGAGTTTGAGAGATTCGGACGTGAAAGGGTACCAGTCTTGTCGGGGATTGGGAACCCTTCGCGAGAATGTCCAAAGTTTCAGCGGGATTTCCAAAATGTTGAGAGGAACTCGAAACATGTCAACCTCGGTTTTGAGAATCTCTCCCGGAGTTTGAGAGATTTGGACGTGAAAGGGTACCAGTCTTGTCGGGGATTGGGAACCCTTCGCGAGAATGTCCAAAGTTTCAGCGGGATTTCCAAAATGTTGAGAGGAACTCGAAACATGTGAACCTTGGTTTTGAGAATCTCTCCCGGAGTTTGAGAGATTTGGACGTGAAAGGGTACCAGTCTTGTCGGGGATTGGGAACCCTTCGCGAGAATGTCCAAAGTTTCAGCGGAATTTCCAAAATGTTGAGAGGAACTCGAAACATGTCAACCTTGGTTTTGAGAATCTCTCCCGGAGTTTGAGAGATTTGGACGTGAAAGGGTACCAGTCTTGTCGGGGATTGGGAACCCTTCGCGAGAATGTCCAAAGTTTCAGCGGGATTTCCAAAATGTTGAGAGGAACTCGAAACATGTCAACCTCGGTTTTGAGAATCTCTCCCGGAGTTTGAGAGATTTGGACGTGAAAGGGTACCAGTCTTGTCGGGGATTGGGAACCCTTCGCGAGAATGTCCAAAGTTTCAGCGGGATTTCCAAAATGTTGAGAGGAACTCGAAACATGTCAACCTTGGTTTTGAGAATCTCTCCCGGAGTTTGAGAGATTTGGACGTGAAAGGGTACCAGTCTTGTCGGGGATTGGGAACCCTTCGCGAGAATGTCCAAAGTTTCAGCGGGATTTCCAAAATGTTGAGAGGAACTCGAAACATGTCAACCTTGGTTTTGAGAATCTCTCCCGGAGTTTGAGAGATTTGGACGTGAAAGGGTACCAGTCTTGTCGGGGATTGGGAACCCTTCGCGAGAATGTCCAAAGTTTCAGCGGGATTTCCAAAATGTTGAGAGGAACTCGAAACATGTCAACCTCGGTTTTGAGAATCTCTCCCGGAGTTTGAGAGATTTGGACGTGAAAGGGTACCAGTCTTGTCGGGGATTGGGAACCCTTCGCGAGAATGTCCAAAGTTTCAGCGGGGTTTCCAAAATGTTGAGAGGAACTCGAAACATGTCAACCTCGGTTTTGAGAATCTCTCCCGGAGTTTGAGAGATTTGGACGTGAAAGGGTACCAGTCTTGTCGGGGATTGGGAACCCTTCGCGAGAATGTCCAAAGTTTCAGCGGGATTTCCAAAATGTTGAGAGGAACTCGAAACATGTCAACCTCGGTTTTGAGAATCTCTCCCAGAGTTTGAGAGATTTGGACGTGAAAGGGTACCAGTCTTGTCGGGGATTGGGAACCCTTCGCGAGAATGTCCAAAGTTTCAGCGGGATTTCCAAAATGTTGAGAGGAACTCGAAACATGTCAACCTTGGTTTTGAGAATCTCTCCCGGAGTTTGAGAGATTTGGACGCGAAAGGGTACCAGTCTTGTCGGGGATTGGGAACCCTTCGCCACAATGTCCAAAGTTTCAGCAGGATTTCCAAAATGTTGAGAGGAACTCGAATCATGTCAACCTTGGTTTTGAGAATCTCTCCCGGAGTTTGAGAGATTCGGACGTGAAAGGGTACCAGTCTTGTCGGGGATTGGGAACCCTTCGCGAGAATGTCCAAAGTTTCAGCGGGATTTCCAAAATGTTGAGAGGAACTCGAAACATGTCAACCTTGGTTTTGAGAATCTCTCCCGGAGTTTGAGAGATTTGGACGCGAAAGGGTACCAGTCTTGTCGGGGATTGGGAACCCTTCGCCACAATGTCCAAAGTTTCAGCAGGATTTCCAAAATGTTGAGAGGAACTCGAATCATGTCAACCTTGGTTTTGAGAATCTCTCCCGGAGTTTGAGAGATTCGGACGTGAAAGGGTACCAGTCTTGTCGGGGATTGGGAACCCTTCGCGAGAATGTCCAAAGTTTCAGCGGGGTTTCCAAAATGTTGAGAGGAACTCGAAACATGTCAACCTCGGTTTTGAGAATCTCTCCCGGAGTTTGAGAGATTTGGACGTGAAAGGTTACCAGTCCTGTCGGGGATTGGGAACCCTTCGCCAGAATGTCCAAAGTTTCAGCAGGATTTCCAAAATGTTGAGAGGAACTCGAAACATGTCAACCTCGGTTATTAGAATCTCTCCCGGAGTTTGAGAGATTTGGACGTGAAAGGGTACCAGTCTTGTCGGGGATTGGGAACCCTTCGCGAGAATGTCCAAAGTTTCAGCGGGATTTCCAAAATGTTGAGAGGAACTCGAATCATGTCAACCTTGGTTTTGAGAATCTCTCCCGGAGTTTGAGAGATTTGGACGTGAAAGGGTACCAGTCTTGTCGGGGATTGGGAACCCTTCGCGAGAATGTCCAAAGTTTCAGCGGGATTTCCAAAATGTTGAGAGGAACTCGAATCATGTCAACCTTGGTTTTGAGAATCTCTCCCGGAGTTTGAGAGATTTGGACGTGAAAGGGTACCAGTCTTGTCGGGGATTGGGAACCCTTCGCGAGAATGTCCAAAGTTTCAGCGGGATTTCCAAAATGTTGAGAGGAACTCGAAACATGTCAACCTTGGTTTTGAGAATCTCTCCCGGAGTTTGAGAGATTTGGACGTGAAAGGGTACCAGTCTTGTCGGGGATTGGGAACCCTTCGCGAGAATGTCCAAAGTTTCAGCGGGATTTCCAAAATGTTGAGAGGAACTCGAAACATGTCAACCTCGGTTTTGAGAATCTCTCCCGGAGTTTGAGAGATTTGGACGTGAAAGGGTACCAGTCTTGTCGGGGATTGGGAACCCTTCGCGAGAATGTCCAAAGTTTCAGCGGGATTTCCAAAATGTTGAGAGGAACTCGAAACATGTCAACCTCGGTTTTGAGAATCTCTCCCGGAGTTTGAGAGATTTGGACGCGAAAGGGTACCAGTCTTGTCGGGGATTGGGAACCCTTCACCACAATGTCCAAAGTTTCAGCAGGATTTCCAAAATGTTGAGAGGAACTCGAAACATGTCAACCTTGGTTTTGAGAATCTCTCCCGGAGTTTGAGAGATTTGGACGTGAAAGGGTACCAGTCTTGTCGGGGATTGGGAACCCTTCGCGAGAATGTCCAAAGTTTCAGCGGGATTTCCAAAATGTTGAGAGGAACTCGAAACATGTCAACCTTGGTTTTGAGAATCTCTCCCGGAGTTTGAGAGATTTGGACGTGAAAGGGTACCAGTCTTGTCGGGGATTGGGAACCCTTCGCGAGAATGTCCAAAGTTTCAGCGGGATTTCCAAAATGTTGAGAGGAACTCGAAACATGTCAACCTTGGTTTTGAGAATCTCTCCCGGAGTTTGAGAGATTTGGACGTGAAAGGGTACCAGTCTTGTCGGGGATTGGGAACCCTTCGCGAGAATGTCCAAAGTTTCAGCAGGATTTCCAAAATGTTGAGAGGAACTCGAAACATGTCAACCTCGGTTTTGAGAATCTCTCCCGGAGTTTGAGAGATTTGGACGCGAAAGGGTACCAGTCTTGTCGGGGATTGGGAACCCTTCGCCACAATGTCCAAAGTTTCAGCAGGATTTCCAAAATGTTGAGAGGAACTCGAAACATGTCAACCTTGGTTTTGAGAATCTCTCCCGGAGTTTGAGAGATTTGGACGTGAAAGGGTACCAGTCTTGTCGGGGATTGGGAACCCTTCGCCAGAATGTCCAAAGTTTCAGCGGGATTTCCAAAATGTTTAGAGGAACTCGAAACATGTCAACCTCGGTTTTGAGAATCTCTCCCGGAGTTTGAGAGATTTGGACGTGAAAGGGTACCAGTCTTGTCGGGGATTGGGAACCCTTCGCGAGAATGTCCAAAGTTTCAGCGGGATTTCCAAAATGTTGAGAGGAACTCGAAACATGTCAACCTTGGTTTTGAGAATCTCTCCCGGAGTTTGAGAGATTTGGACGTGAAAGGGTACCAGTCTTGTCGGGGATTGGGAACCCTTCGCCACAATGTCCAAAGTTTCAGCAGGATTTCCAAAATGTTGAGAGGAACTCGAATCATGTCAACCTTGGTTTTGAGAATCTCTCCCGGAGTTTGAGAGATTTGGACGTGAAAGGGTACCAGTCTTGTCGGGGATTGGGAACCCTTCGCGAGAATGTCCAAAGTTTCAGCAGGATTTCCAAAATGTTGAGAGGAACTCGAAACATGTCAACCTCGGTTTTGAGAATCTCTCCCGGAGTTTGAGAGATTTGGACGTGAAAGGGTACCAGTCTTGTCGGGGATTGGGAACCCTTCGCGAGAATGTCCAAAGTTTCAGCGGGATTTCCAAAATGTTGAGAGGAACTCGAAACATGTCAACCTTGGTTTTGAGAATCTCTCCCGGAGTTTGAGAGATTTGGACGTGAAAGGGTACCAGTCTTGTCGGGGATTGGGAACCCTTCGCGAGAATGTCCAAAGTTTCAGCGGGATTTCCAAAATGTTGAGAGGAACTCGAAACATGTCAACCTCGGTTTTGAGAATCTCTCCCGGAGTTTGAGAGATTTGGACGTGAAAGGGTACCAGTCTTGTCGGGGATTGGGAACCCTTCGCGAGAATGTCCAAAGTTTCAGCGGGATTTCCAAAATGTTGAGAGGAACTCGAAACATGTCAACCTCGGTTTTGAGAATCTCTCCCGGAGTTTGAGAGATTTGGACGTGAAAGGGTACCAGTCTTGTCGGGGATTGGGAACCCTTCGCGAGAATGTCCAAAGTTTCAGCGGGATTTCCAAAATGTTGAGAGGAACTCGAAACATGTCAACCTCGGTTTTGAGAATCTCTCCCGGAGTTTGAGAGATTTGGACGTGAAAGGGTACCAGTCTTGTCGGGGATGGGGAACCCTTCGCGAGAATGTCCAAAGTTTCAGCGGGATTTCCAAAATGTTGAGAGGAACTCGAAACATGTCAACCTTGGTTTTGAGAATCTCTCCCGGAGTTTGAGAGATTCGGACGTGAAAGGGTACCAGTCTTGTCGGGGATTGGGAACCCTTCGCGAGAATGTCCAAAGTTTCAGCGGGATTTCCAAAATGTTGAGAGGAACTCGAAACATGTCAACCTCGGTTTTGAGAATCTCTCCCGGAGTTTGAGAGATTTGGACGTGAAAGGGTACCAGTCTTGTCGGGGATTGGGAACCCTTCGCGAGAATGTCCAAAGTTTCAGCGGGATTTCCAAAATGTTGAGAGGAACTCGAAACATGTGAACCTTGGTTTTGAGAATCTCTCCCGGAGTTTGAGAGATTTGGACGTGAAAGGGTACCAGTCTTGTCGGGGATTGGGAACCCTTCGCCACAATGTCCAAAGTTTCAGCGGGATTTCCAAAATGTTGAGAGGAACTCGAAACATGTCAACCTTGGTTTTGAGAATCTCTCCCGGAGTTTGAGAGATTCGGACGTGAAAGGGTACCAGTCTTGTCGGGGATTGGGAACCCTTCGCCACAATGTCCAAAGTTTCAGCGGGATTTCCAAAATGTTGAGAGGAACTCGAAACATGTCAACCTCGGTTTTGAGAATCTCTCCCGGAGTTTGAGAGATTTGGACGTGAAAGGTTACCAGTCCTGTCGGGGATTGGGAACCCTTCGCCAGAATGTCCAAAGTTTCAGCAGGATTTCCAAAATGTTGAGAGGAACTCGAAACATGTCAACCTCGGTTATTAGAATCTCTCCCGGAGTTTGAGAGATTTGGACGTGAAAGGGTACCAGTCTTGTCGGGGATTGGGAACCCTTCGCGAGAATGTCCAAAGTTTCAGCGGGATTTCCAAAATGTTGAGAGGAACTCGAATCATGTCAACCTTGGTTTTGAGAATCTCTCCCGGAGTTTGAGAGATTTGGACGTGAAAGGGTACCAGTCTTGTCGGGGATTGGGAACCCTTCGCGAGAATGTCCAAAGTTTCAGCGGGATTTCCAAAATGTTGAGAGGAACTCGAATCATGTCAACCTTGGTTTTGAGAATCTCTCCCGGAGTTTGAGAGATTTGGACGTGAAAGGGTACCAGTCTTGTCGGGGATTGGGAACCCTTCGCGAGAATGTCCAAAGTTTCAGCGGGATTTCCAAAATGTTGAGAGGAACTCGAAACATGTCAACCTTGGTTTTGAGAATCTCTCCCGGAGTTTGAGAGATTTGGACGTGAAAGGGTACCAGTCTTGTCGGGGATTGGGAACCCTTCGCGAGAATGTCCAAAGTTTCAGCGGGATTTCCAAAATGTTGAGAGGAACTCGAAACATGTCAACCTCGGTTTTGAGAATCTCTCCCGGAGTTTGAGAGATTTGGACGTGAAAGGGTACCAGTCTTGTCGGGGATTGGGAACCCTTCGCGAGAATGTCCAAAGTTTCAGCGGGATTTCCAAAATGTTGAGAGGAACTCGAAACATGTCAACCTCGGTTTTGAGAATCTCTCCCGGAGTTTGAGAGATTTGGACGCGAAAGGGTACCAGTCTTGTCGGGGATTGGGAACCCTTCACCACAATGTCCAAAGTTTCAGCAGGATTTCCAAAATGTTGAGAGGAACTCGAAACATGTCAACCTTGGTTTTGAGAATCTCTCCCGGAGTTTGAGAGATTTGGACGTGAAAGGGTACCAGTCTTGTCGGGGATTGGGAACCCTTCGCGAGAATGTCCAAAGTTTCAGCGGGATTTCCAAAATGTTGAGAGGAACTCGAAACATGTCAACCTTGGTTTTGAGAATCTCTCCCGGAGTTTGAGAGATTTGGACGTGAAAGGGTACCAGTCTTGTCGGGGATTGGGAACCCTTCGCGAGAATGTCCAAAGTTTCAGCGGGATTTCCAAAATGTTGAGAGGAACTCGAAACATGTCAACCTTGGTTTTGAGAATCTCTCCCGGAGTTTGAGAGATTTGGACGTGAAAGGGTACCAGTCTTGTCGGGGATTGGGAACCCTTCGCGAGAATGTCCAAAGTTTCAGCAGGATTTCCAAAATGTTGAGAGGAACTCGAAACATGTCAACCTCGGTTTTGAGAATCTCTCCCGGAGTTTGAGAGATTTGGACGCGAAAGGGTACCAGTCTTGTCGGGGATTGGGAACCCTTCGCCACAATGTCCAAAGTTTCAGCAGGATTTCCAAAATGTTGAGAGGAACTCGAAACATGTCAACCTTGGTTTTGAGAATCTCTCCCGGAGTTTGAGAGATTTGGACGTGAAAGGGTACCAGTCTTGTCGGGGATTGGGAACCCTTCGCCAGAATGTCCAAAGTTTCAGCGGGATTTCCAAAATGTTTAGAGGAACTCGAAACATGTCAACCTCGGTTTTGAGAATCTCTCCCGGAGTTTGAGAGATTTGGACGTGAAAGGGTACCAGTCTTGTCGGGGATTGGGAACCCTTCGCGAGAATGTCCAAAGTTTCAGCGGGATTTCCAAAATGTTGAGAGGAACTCGAAACATGTCAACCTTGGTTTTGAGAATCTCTCCCGGAGTTTGAGAGATTTGGACGTGAAAGGGTACCAGTCTTGTCGGGGATTGGGAACCCTTCGCCACAATGTCCAAAGTTTCAGCAGGATTTCCAAAATGTTGAGAGGAACTCGAATCATGTCAACCTTGGTTTTGAGAATCTCTCCCGGAGTTTGAGAGATTTGGACGTGAAAGGGTACCAGTCTTGTCGGGGATTGGGAACCCTTCGCGAGAATGTCCAAAGTTTCAGCAGGATTTCCAAAATGTTGAGAGGAACTCGAAACATGTCAACCTCGGTTTTGAGAATCTCTCCCGGAGTTTGAGAGATTTGGACGTGAAAGGGTACCAGTCTTGTCGGGGATTGGGAACCCTTCGCGAGAATGTCCAAAGTTTCAGCGGGATTTCCAAAATGTTGAGAGGAACTCGAAACATGTCAACCTTGGTTTTGAGAATCTCTCCCGGAGTTTGAGAGATTTGGACGTGAAAGGGTACCAGTCTTGTCGGGGATTGGGAACCCTTCGCGAGAATGTCCAAAGTTTCAGCGGGATTTCCAAAATGTTGAGAGGAACTCGAAACATGTCAACCTCGGTTTTGAGAATCTCTCCCGGAGTTTGAGAGATTTGGACGTGAAAGGGTACCAGTCTTGTCGGGGATTGGGAACCCTTCGCGAGAATGTCCAAAGTTTCAGCGGGATTTCCAAAATGTTGAGAGGAACTCGAAACATGTCAACCTCGGTTTTGAGAATCTCTCCCGGAGTTTGAGAGATTTGGACGTGAAAGGGTACCAGTCTTGTCGGGGATTGGGAACCCTTCGCGAGAATGTCCAAAGTTTCAGCGGGATTTCCAAAATGTTGAGAGGAACTCGAAACATGTCAACCTCGGTTTTGAGAATCTCTCCCGGAGTTTGAGAGATTTGGACGTGAAAGGGTACCAGTCTTGTCGGGGATGGGGAACCCTTCGCGAGAATGTCCAAAGTTTCAGCGGGATTTCCAAAATGTTGAGAGGAACTCGAAACATGTCAACCTTGGTTTTGAGAATCTCTCCCGGAGTTTGAGAGATTCGGACGTGAAAGGGTACCAGTCTTGTCGGGGATTGGGAACCCTTCGCGAGAATGTCCAAAGTTTCAGCGGGATTTCCAAAATGTTGAGAGGAACTCGAAACATGTCAACCTCGGTTTTGAGAATCTCTCCCGGAGTTTGAGAGATTTGGACGTGAAAGGGTACCAGTCTTGTCGGGGATTGGGAACCCTTCGCGAGAATGTCCAAAGTTTCAGCGGGATTTCCAAAATGTTGAGAGGAACTCGAAACATGTGAACCTTGGTTTTGAGAATCTCTCCCGGAGTTTGAGAGATTTGGACGTGAAAGGGTACCAGTCTTGTCGGGGATTGGGAACCCTTCGCGAGAATGTCCAAAGTTTCAGCGGGATTTCCAAAATGTTGAGAGGAACTCGAAACATGTCAACCTTGGTTTTGAGAATCTCTCCCGGAGTTTGAGAGATTCGGACGTGAAAGGGTACCAGTCTTGTCGGGGATTGGGAACCCTTCGCCACAATGTCCAAAGTTTCAGCGGGATTTCCAAAATGTTGAGAGGAACTCGAAACATGTCAACCTCGGTTTTGAGAATCTCTCCCGGAGTTTGAGAGATTTGGACGTGAAAGGGTACCAGTCTTGTCGGGGATTGGGAACCCTTCGCGAGAATGTCCAAAGTTTCAGCGGGATTTCCAAAATGTTGAGAGGAACTCGAAACATGTCAACCTTGGTTTGGGAATCTCTCCCGGAGTTTGAGAGATTTGGACGTGAAAGGGTACCAGTCTTGTCGGGGATTGGGAACCCTTCGCCACAATGTCCAAAGTTTCAGCGGGATTTCCAAAATGTTGAGAGGAACTCGAAACATGTCAACCTCGGTTTTGAGAATCTCTCCCGGAGTTTGAGAGATTTGGACGTGAAAGGGTACCAGTCTTGTCGGGGATTGGGAACCCTTCGCGAGAATGTCCAAAGTTTCAGCGGGATTTCCAAAATGTTGAGAGGAACTCGAAACATGTCAACCTTGGTTTTGAGAATCTCTCCCGGAGTTTGAGAGATTTGGACGTGAAAGGGTACCAGTCTTGTCGGGGATTGGGAACCCTTCGCGAGAATGTCCAAAGTTTCAGCGGGATTTCCAAAATGTTGAGAGGAACTCGAAACATGTCAACCTTGGTTTTGAGAATCTCTCCCGGAGTTTGAGAGATTTGGACGTGAAAGGGTACCAGTCTTGTCGGGGATTGGGAACCCTTCGCCAGAATGTCCAAAGTTTCAGCGGGATTTCCAAAATGTTGAGAGGAACTCGAATCATGTCAACCTCGGTTTTGAGAATCTCTCCCGGAGTTTGAGAGATTTGGACGTGAAAGGGTACCAGTCTTGTCGGGGATTGGGAACCCTTCGCGAGAATGTCCAAAGTTTCAGCGGGATTTCCAAAATGTTGAGAGGAACTCGAAACATGTCAACCTTGGTTTTGAGAATCTCTCCCGGAGTTTGAGAGATTTGGACGCGAAAGGGTACCAGTCTTGTCGGGGATTGGGAACCCTTCGCCACAATGTCCAAAGTTTCAGCAGGATTTCCAAAATGTTGAGAGGAACTCGAATCATGTCAACCTTGGTTTTGAGAATCTCTCCCGGAGTTTGAGAGATTCGGACGTGAAAGGGTACCAGTCTTGTCGGGGATTGGGAACCCTTCGCCAGAATGTCCAAAGTTTCAGCGGGGTTTCCAAAATGTTGAGAGGAACTCGAAACATGTCAACCTCGGTTTTGAGAATCTCTCCCGGAGTTTGAGAGATTTGGACGTGAAAGGTTACCAGTCCTGTCGGGGATTGGGAACCCTTCGCCAGAATGTCCAAAGTTTCAGCAGGATTTCCAAAATGTTGAGAGGAACTCGAAACATGTCAACCTCGGTTTTGAGAATCTCTCCCGGAGTTTGAGAGATTTGGACGTGAAAGGGTACCAGTCTTGTCGGGGATTGGGAACCCTTCGCGAGAATGTCCAAAGTTTCAGCGGGATTTCCAAAATGTTGAGAGGAACTCGAATCATGTCAACCTTGGTTTTGAGAATCTCTCCCGGAGTTTGAGAGATTTGGATGTGAAAGGGTACCAGTCTTGTCGGGGATTGGGAACCCTTCGCGAGAATGTCCAAAGTTTCAGCGGGATTTCCAAAATGTTGAGAGGAACTCGAAACATGTCAACCTTGGTTTTGAGAATCTCTCCCGGAGTTTGAGAGATTTGGACGTGAAAGGGTACCAGTCTTGTCGGGGATTGGGAACCCTTCGCGAGAATGTCCAAAGTTTCAGCGGGATTTCCAAAATGTTGAGAGGAACTCGAAACATGTCAACCTCGGTTTTGAGAATCTCTCCCGGAGTTTGAGAGATTTGGACGTGAAAGGGTACCAGTCTTGTCGGGGATTGGGAACCCTTCGCGAGAATGTCCAAAGTTTCAGCGGGATTTCCAAAATGTTGAGAGGAACTCGAAACATGTCAACCTTGGTTTTGAGAATCTCTCCCGGAGTTTGAGAGATTTGGACGTGAAAGGGTACCAGTCTTGTCGGGGATTGGGAACCCTTCGCGAGAATGTCCAAAGTTTCAGCGGGATTTCCAAAATGTTGAGAGGAACTCGAAACATGTCAACCTCGGTTTTGAGAATCTCTCCCGGAGTTTGAGAGATTTGGACGCGAAAGGGTACCAGTCTTGTCGGGGATTGGGAACCCTTCGCCACAACGTCCAAAGTTTCAGCAGGATTTCCAAAATGTTGAGAGGAACTCGAAACATGTCAACCTTGGTTTTGAGAATCTCTCCCGGAGTTTGAGAGATTTGGACGTGAAAGGGTACCAGTCTTGTCGGGGATTGGGAACCCTTCGCCAGAATGTCCAAAGTTTCAGCGGGATTTCCAAAATGTTGAGAGGAACTCGAAACATGTCAACCTTGGTTTTGAGAATCTCTCCCGGAGTTTGAGAGATTTGGACGTGAAAGGGTACCAGTCTTGTCGGGGATTGGGAACCCTTCGCGAGAATGTCCAAAGTTTCAGCGGGATTTCCAAAATGTTGAGAGGAACTCGAAACATGTCAACCTCGGTTTTGAGAATCTCTCCCGGAGTTTGAGAGATTTGGACGTGAAAGGGTACCAGTCTTGTCGGGGATTGGGAACCCTTCGCGAGAATGTCCAAAGTTTCAGCGGGATTTCCAAAATGTTGAGAGGAACTCGAAACATGTCAACCTCGGTTTTGAGAATCTCTCCCGGAGTTTGAGAGATTTGGACGCGCAAGGGTACCAGTCTTGTCGGGGATTGGGAACCCTTCGCCACAATGTCCAAAGTTTCAGCAGGATTTCCAAAATGTTGAGAGGAACTCGAATCATGTCAAGCTTGGTTTTGAGAATCTCTCCCGGAGTTTGAGAGATTTGGACGTGAAAGGGTACCAGTCTTGTCGGGGATTGGGAACCCTTCGCGAGAATGTCCAAAGTTTCAGCGGGATTTCCAAAATGTTGAGAGGAACTCGAAACATGTCAACCTCGGTTTTGAGAATCTCTCCCGGAGTTTGAGAGATTTGGACGTGAAAGGGTACCAGTCTTGTCGGGGATTGGGAACCCTTCGCGAGAATGTCCAAAGTTTCAGCGGGATTTCCAAAATGTTGAGAGGAACTCGAAACATGTCAACCTCGGTTTTGAGAATCTCTCCCGGAGTTTGAGAGATTTGGACGTGAAAGGGTACCAGTCTTGTCGGGGATTGGGAACCCTTCGCGAGAATGTCCAAAGTTTCAGCGGGATTTCCAAAATGTTGAGAGGAACTCGAAACATGTCAACCTCGGTTTTGAGAATCTCTCCCGGAGTTTGAGAGATTTGGACGTGAAAGGGTACCAGTCTTGTCGGGGATTGGGAACCCTTCGCGAGAATGTCCAAAGTTTCAGCGGGATTTCCAAAATGTTGAGAGGAACTCGAAACATGTCAACCTCGGTTTTGAGAATCTCTCCCGGAGTTTGAGAGATTTGGACGCGAAAGGGTACCAGTCTTGTCGGGCATTGGGAACCCTTCGCCACAATGTCCAAAGTTTCAGCAGGATTTCCAAAATGTTGAGAGGAACTCGAAACATGTCAACCTTGGTTTTGAGAATCTCTCCCGGAGTTTGAGAGATTTGGACGTGAAAGGGTACCAGTCTTGTCGGGGATTGGGAACCCTTCGCCAGAATGTCCAAAGTTTCAGCGGGATTTCCAAAATGTTGAGAGGAACTCGAAACATGTCAACCTCGGTTTTGAGAATCTCTCCCGGAGTTTGAGAGATTTGGACGTGAAAGGGTACCAGTCTTGTCGGGGATTGGGAACCCTTCGCGAGAATGTCCAAAGTTTCAGCGGGATTTCCAAAATGTTGAGAGGAACTCGAAACATGTCAACCTCGGTTTTGAGAATCTCTCCCGGAGTTTGAGAGATTTGGACGCGAAAGGGTACCAGTCTTGTCGGGGATTGGGAACCCTTCGCCAGAATGTCCAAAGTTTCAGCAGGATTTCCAAAATGTTGAGAGGAACTCGAATCATGTCAACCTTGGTTTTGAGAATCTCTCCCGGAGTTTGAGAGATTTGGACGTGAAAGGGTACCAGTCTTGTCGGGGATTGGGAACCCTTCGCGAGAATGTCCAAAGTTTCAGCGGGATTTCCAAAATGTTGAGAGGAACTCGAAACATGTCAACCTCGGTTTTGAGAATCTCTCCCGGAGTTTGAGAGATTTGGACGTGAAAGGGTACCAGTCTTGTCGGGGATTGGGAACCCTTCGCGAGAATGTCCAAAGTTTCAGCGGGATTTCCAAAATGTTGAGAGGAACTCGAAACATGTCAACCTTGGTTTTGAGAATCTCTCCCGGAGTTTGAGAGATTTGGACGTGAAAGGGTACCAGTCTTGTCGGGGATTGGGAACCCTTCGCGAGAATGTCCAAAGTTTCAGCGGGATTTCCAAAATGTTGAGAGGAACTCGAAACATGTCAACCTCGGTTTTGAGAATCTCTCCCGGAGTTTGAGAGATTTGGACGTGAAAGGGTACCAGTCTTGTCGGGGATTGGGAACCCTTCGCGAGAATGTCCAAAGTTTCAGCGGGATTTCCAAAATGTTGAGAGGAACTCGAAACATGTCAACCTTGGTTTTGAGAATCTCTCCCGGAGTTTGAGAGATTTGGACGTAAAAGGGTACCAGTCTTGTCGGGGATTGGGAACCCTTCGCGAGAATGTCCAAAGTTTCAGCGGGATTTCCAAAATGTTGAGAGGAACTCGAAACATGTCAACCTCGGTTTTGAGAATCTCTCCCGGAGTTTGAGAGATTTGGACGTGAAAGGGTACCAGTCTTGTCGGGGATTGGGAACCCTTCGCGAGAATGTCCAAAGTTTCAGCGGGATTTCCAAAATGTTGAGAGGAACTCGAAACATGTCAACCTCGGTTTTGAGAATCTCTCCCGGAGTTTGAGAGATTTGGACGTGAAAGGGTACCAGTCTTGTCGGGGATTGGGAACCCTTCGCGAGAATGTCCAAAGTTTCAGCGGGATTTCCAAAATGTTGAGAGGAACTCGAAACATGTCAACCTCGGTTTTGAGAATCTCTCCCGGAGTTTGAGAGATTTGGACGTGAAAGGGTACCAGTCTTGTCGGGGATTGGGAACCCTTCGCGAGAATGTCCAAAGTTTCAGCGGGATTTCCAAAATGTTGAGAGGAACTCGAAACATGTCAACCTTGGTTTTGAGAATCTCTCCCGGAGTTTGAGAGATTTGGACGTGAAAGGGTACCAGTCTTGTCGGGGATTGGGAACCCTTCGCGAGAATGTCCAAATTTTCAGCGGGATTTCCAAAATGTTGAGAGGAACTCGAAACATGTCAACCTTGGTTTTGAGAATCTCTCCCGGAGTTTGAGAGATTTGGACGCGAAAGGGTACCAGTCTTGTCGGGGATTGGGAACCCTTCGCGAGAATGTCCAAAGTTTCAGCGGGATTTCCAAAATGTTGAGAGGAACTCGAAACATGTCAACCTTGGTTTTGAGAATCTCTCCCGGAGTTTGAGAGATTCGGACGTGAAAGGGTACCAGTCTTGTCGGGGATTGGGAACCCTTCGCGAGAATGTCCAAAGTTTCAGCGGGATTTCCAAAATGTTGAGAGGAACTCGAAACATGTCAACCTCGGTTTTGAGAATCTCTCCCGGAGTTTGAGAGATTCGGACGTGAAAGGGTACCAGTCTTGTCGGGGATTGGGAACCCTTCGCGAGAATGTCCAAAGTTTCAGCGGGATTTCCAAAATGTTGAGAGGAACTCGAAACATGTCAACCTCGGTTTTGAGAATCTCTCCCGGAGTTTGAGAGATTTGGACGTGAAAGGGTACCAGTCCTGTCGGGGAGTGGGAACCCTTCGCGAGAATGTCCAAAGTTTCAGCGGGATTTCCAAAATGTGGAGAGGAACTCGAAACATGTCAACCTTGGTTTTGAGAATCTCTCCCGGAGTTTGAGAGATTTGGACGTGAAAGGGTACCAGTCTTGTCGGGAATTGGGAACCCTTCACGAGAATGTCCAAAGTTTCAGCGGGATTTCCAAAATGTTGAGAGGAACTCGAAACATGTCAACCTTGGTTTTGAGAATCTCTCCCGGAGTTTGAGAGATTCGGACGTGAAAGGGTACCAGTCTTGTCGGGGATTGGGAACCCTTCGCGAGAATGTCCAAATTTTCAGCGGGATTTCCAAAATGTTGAGAGGAACTCGAAACATCTGAACCTTGGTTTTGAGAATCTCTCCCGGAGTTTGAGAGATTTGGACGCGAAAGGGTACCAGTCTTGTCGGGGATTGGGAACCCTTCGCCACAATGTCCAAAGTTTCAGCGGGATTTCCAAAATGTTGAGAGGAACTCGAAACATGTCAACCTCGGTTTTGAGAATCTCTCCCGGAGTTTGAGAGATTTGGACGTGAAAGGGTACCAGTCTTGTCGGGGATTGGGAACCCTTCGCGAGAATGTCCAAAGTTTCAGCGGGATTTCCAAAATGTTGAGAGGAACTCGAAACATGTCAACCTCGGTTTTGAGAATCTCTCCCGGACTTTGAGAGATTTGGACGTGAAAGGGTACCAGTCTTGTCGGGGATTGGGAACCCTTCGCGAGAATGTCCAAAGTTTCAGCGGGATTTCCAAAATGTTGAGAGGAACTCGAAACATGTCAACCTTGGTTTTGAGAATCTCTCCCGGAGTTTGAGAGATTTGGACGTGAAAGGGTACCAGTCTTGTCGGGGATTGGGAACCCTTCGCGAGAATGTCCAAAGTTTCAGCGGGATTTCCAAAATGTTGAGAGGAACTCGAAACATGTCAACCTCGGTTTTGAGAATCTCTCCCGGAGTTTGAGAGATTTGGACGTGAAAGGGTACCAGTCTTGTCGGGGATTGGGAACCCTTCGCGAGAATGTCCAAAGTTTCAGCGGGATTTCCAAAATGTTGAGAGGAACTCGAAACATGTCAACCTTGGTTTTGAGAATCTCTCCCGGAGTTTGAGAGATTTGGACGTGAAAGGGTACCAGTCTTGTCGGGGATTGGGAACCCTTCGCGAGAATGTCCAAAGTTTCAGCGGGATTTCCAAAATGTTGAGAGGAACTCGAAACATGTCAACCTCGGTTTTGAGAATCTCTCCCGGAGTTTGAGAGATTTGGACGCGAAAGGGTACCAGTCTTGTTGGGGATTGGGAACCCTTCGCCACAATGTCCAAAGTTTCAGCAGGATTTCCAAAATGTTGAGAGGAACTCGAAACATGTCAACCTTGGTTTTGAGAATCTCTCCCGGAGTTTGAGAGATTTGGACGTGAAAGGGTACCAGTCTTGTCGGGGATTGGGAACCCTTCGCCAGAATGTCCAAAGTTTCAGCGGGATTTCCAAAATGTTGAGAGGAACTCGAAACATGTCAACCTTGGTTTTGAGAATCTCTCCCGGAGTTTGAGAGATTTGGACGTGAAAGGGTACCAGTCTTGTCGGGGATTGGGAACCCTTCGCGAGAATGTCCAAAGTTTCAGCGGGATTTCCAAAATGTTGAGAGGAACTCGAAACATGTCAACCTTGGTTTTGAGAATCTCTCCCGGAGTTTGAGAGATTTGGACGTGAAAGGGTACCAGTCTTGTCGGGGATTGGGAACCCTTCGCGAGAATGTCCAAAGTTTCAGCGGGATTTCCAAAATGTTGAGAGGAACTCGAAACATGTCAACCTCGGTTTTGAGAATCTCTCCCGGAGTTTGAGAGATTTGGACGCGAAAGGGTACCAGTCTTGTCGGGGATTGGGAACCCTTCGCCACAATGTCCAAAGTTTCAGCAGGATTTCCAAAATGTTGAGAGGAACTCGAAACATGTCAACCTTGGTTTTGAGAATCTCTCCCGGAGTTTGAGAGATTTGGACATGAAAGGGTACCAGTCTTGTCGGGGATTGGGAACCCTTCGCCAGAATGTCCAAAGTTTCAGCGGGATTTCCAAAATGTTGAGAGGAACTCGAAACATGTCAACCTCGGTTTTGAGAATCTCTCCCGGAGTTAGAGAGATTTGGACGTGAAAGGGTACCAGTCTTGTCGGGGATTGGGAACCCTTCGCCACAATGTCCAAAGTTTCAGCGGGATTTCCAAAATGTTGAGAGGAACTCGAAACATGTCAACCTTGGTTTTGAGAATCTCTCCCGGAGTTTGAGAGATTTGGACGTGAAAGGGTACCAGTCTTGTCGGGGATTGGGAACCCTTCGCCACAATGTCCAAAGTTTCAGCAGGATTTCCAAAATGTTGAGAGGAACTCGAATCATGTCAACCTTGGTTTTGAGAATCTCTCCCGGAGTTTGAGAGATTTGGACGTGAAAGGGTACCAGTCTTGTCGGGGATTGGGAACCCTTCGCGAGAATGTCCAAAGTTTCAGCGGGATTTCCAAAATGTTGAGAGGAACTCGAAACATGTCAACCTCGGTTTTGAGAATCTCTCCCGGAGTTTGAGAGATTTGGACGCGAAAGGGTACCAGTCTTGTCGGGGATTGGGAACCCTTCGCCACAATGTCCAAAGTTTCAGCAGGATTTCCAAAATGTTGAGAGGAACTCGAAACATGTCAACCTTGGTTTTGAGAATCTCTCCCGGAGTTTGAGAGATTTGGACATGAAAGGGTACCAGTCTTGTCGGGGATTGGGAACCCTTCGCCAGAATGTCCAAAGTTTCAGCGGGATTTCCAAAATGTTGAGAGGAACTCGAAACATGTCAACCTCGGTTTTGAGAATCTCTCCCGGAGTTAGAGAGATTTGGACGTGAAAGGGTACCAGTCTTGTCGGGGATTGGGAACCCTTCGCCACAATGTCCAAAGTTTCAGCGGGATTTCCAAAATGTTGAGAGGAACTCGAAACATGTCAACCTTGGTTTTGAGAATCTCTCCCGGAGTTTGAGAGATTTGGACGTGAAAGGGTACCAGTCTTGTCGGGGATTGGGAACCCTTCGCCACAATGTCCAAAGTTTCAGCAGGATTTCCAAAATGTTGAGAGGAACTCGAATCATGTCAACCTTGGTTTTGAGAATCTCTCCCGGAGTTTGAGAGATTTGGACGTGAAAGGGTACCAGTCTTGTCGGGGATTGGGAACCCTTCGCGAGAATGTCCAAAGTTTCAGCGGGATTTCCAAAATGTTGAGAGGAACTCGAAACATGTCAACCTCGGTTTTGAGAATCTCTCCCGGAGTTTGAGAGATTTGGACGTGAAAGGGTACCAGTCTTGTCGGGGATTGGGAACCCTTCGCGAGAATGTCCAAAGTTTCAGCGGGATTTCCAAAATGTTGAGAGGAACTCGAAACATGTCAACCTCGGTTTTGAGAATCTCTCCCGGAGTTTGAGAGATTTGGACGTGAAAGGGTACCAGTCTTGTCGGGGATTGGGAACCCTTCGCGAGAATGTCCAAAGTTTCAGCGGGGTTTCCAAAATGTTGAGAGGAACTCGAAACATGTCAACCTCGGTTTTGAGAATCTCTCCCGGAGTTTGAGAGATTTGGACGTGAAAGGGTACCAGTCTTGTCGGGGATTGGGAACCCTTCGCGAGAATGTCCAAAGTTTCAGCGGGATTTCCAAAATGTTGAGAGGAACTCGAAACATGTCAACCTCGGTTTTGAGAATCTCTCCCGGAGTTTGAGAGATTTGGACGCGAAAGGGTACCAGTCTTGTCGGGCATTGGGAACCCTTCGCCACAATGTCCAAAGTTTCAGCAGGATTTCCAAAATGTTGAGAGGAACTCGAAACATGTCAACCTTGGTTTTGAGAATCTCTCCCGGAGTTTGAGAGATTTGGACGCGAAAGGGTACCAGTCTTGTCGGGGATTGGGAACCCTTCGCCACAATGTCCAAAGTTTCAGCGGGATTTCCAAAATGTTGAGAGGAACTCGAATCATGTCAACCTTGGTTTTGAGAATCTCTCCCGGAGTTTGAGAGATTTGGACGTGAAAGGGTACCAGTCTTGTCGGGGATTGGGAACCCTTCGCGAGAATGTCCAAAGTTTCAGCGGGATTTCCAAAATGTTGAGAGGAACTCGAAACATCTGAACCTTGGTTTTGAGAATCTCTCCCGGAGTTTGAGAGATTTGGACGTGAAAGGGTACCAGTCTTGTCGGGGATTGGGAACCCTTCGCGAGAATGTCCAAAGTTTCAGCGGGATTTCCAAAATGTTGAGAGGAACTCGAAACATGTCAACCTCGGTTTTGAGAATCTCTCCCGGAGTTTGAGAGATTTGGACGTGAAAGGGTACCAGTCTTGTCGGGGATTGGGAACCCTTCGCGAGAATGTCCAAAGTTTCAGCGGGATTTCCAAAATGTTGAGAGGAACTCGAAACATGTCAACCTCGGTTTTGAGAATCTCTCCCGGAGTTTGAGAGATTTGGACGTGAAAGGGTACCAGTCTTGTCGGGGATTGGGAACCCTTCGCGAGAATGTCCAAAGTTTCAGCGGGATTTCCAAAAGGTTGAGAGGAACTCGAAACATGTCAACCTTGGTTTTGAGAATCTCTCCCGGAGTTTGAGAGATTTGGACGTGAAAGGGTACCAGTCTTGTCGGGGATTGGGAACCCTTCGCGAGAATGTCCAAAGTTTCAGCGGGATTTCCAAAATGTTGAGAGGAACTCGAAACATGTCAACCTCGGTTTTGAGAATCTCTCCCGGAGTTTGAGAGATTTGGACGTGAAAGGGTACCAGTCTTGTCGGGGATTGGGAACCCTTCGCGAGAATGTCCAAAGTTTCAGCGGGATTTCCAAAATGTTGAGAGGAACTCGAAACATGTGAACCTTGGTTTTGAGAATCTCTCCCGGAGTTTGAGAGATTTGGACGTGAAAGGGTACCAGTCTTGTCGGGGATTGGGAACCCTTCGTGAGAATGTCCAAAGTTTCAGCGGAATTTCCAAAATGTTGAGAGGAACTCGAAACATGTCAACCTTGGTTTTGAGAATCTCTCCCGGAGTTTGAGAGATTCGGACGTGAAAGGGTACCAGTCTTGTCGGGGATTGGGAACCCTTCGCGAGAATGTCCAAAGTTTCAGCGGGATTTCCAAAATGTTGAGAGGAACTCGAAACATGTCAACCTCGGTTTTGAGAATCTCTCCCGGAGTTTGAGAGATTTGGACGTGAAAGGGTACCAGTCTTGTCGGGGATTGGGAACCCTTCGCGAGAATGTCCAAAGTTTCAGCGGGATTTCCAAAATGTTGAGAGGAACTCGAAACATGTCAACCTTGGTTTTGAGAATCTCTCCCGGAGTTTGAGAGATTTGGACGTGAAAGGGTACCAGTCTTGTCGGGGATTGGGAACCCTTCGCGAGAATGTCCAAAGTTTCAGCGGGATTTCCAAAATGTTGAGAGGAACTCGAAACATGTCAACCTCGGTTTTGAGAATCTCTCCCGGAGTTTGAGAGATTTGGACGTGAAAGGGTACCAGTCTTGTCGGGGATTGGGAACCCTTCGCGAGAATGTCCAAAGTTTCAGCGGGGTTTCCAAAATGTTGAGAGGAACTCGAAACATGTCAACCTCGGTTTTGAGAATCTCTCCCGGAGTTTGAGAGATTTGGACGTGAAAGGGTACCAGTCTTGTCGGGGATTGGGAACCCTTCGCGAGAATGTCCAAAGTTTCAGCGGGATTTCCAAAATGTTGAGAGGAACTCGAAACATGTCAACCTCGGTTTTGAGAATCTCTCCCGGAGTTTGAGAGATTTGGACGTGAAAGGGTACCAGTCTTGTCGGGGATTGGGAACCCTTCGCGAGAATGTCCAAAGTTTCAGCGGGATTTCCAAAATGTTGAGAGGAACTCGAAACATGTCAACCTTGGTTTTGAGAATCTCTCCCGGAGTTTGAGAGATTTGGACGCGAAAGGGTACCAGTCTTGTCGGGGATTGGGAACCCTTCGCCACAATGTCCAAAGTTTCAGCAGGATTTCCAAAATGTTGAGAGGAACTCGAATCATGTCAACCTTGGTTTTGAGAATCTCTCCCGGAGTTTGAGAGATTCGGACGTGAAAGGGTACCAGTCTTGTCGGGGATTGGGAACCCTTCGCGAGAATGTCCAAAGTTTCAGCGGGGTTTCCAAAATGTTGAGAGGAACTCGAAACATGTCAACCTCGGTTTTGAGAATCTCTCCCGGAGTTTGAGAGATTTGGACGTGAAAGGTTACCAGTCCTGTCGGGGATTGGGAACCCTTCGCCAGAATGTCCAAAGTTTCAGCAGGATTTCCAAAATGTTGAGAGGAACTCGAAACATGTCAACCTCGGTTATTAGAATCTCTCCCGGAGTTTGAGAGATTTGGACGTGAAAGGGTACCAGTCTTGTCGGGGATTGGGAACCCTTCGCGAGAATGTCCAAAGTTTCAGCGGGATTTCCAAAATGTGGAGAGGAACTCGAATCATGTCAACCTTGGTTTTGAGAATCTCTCCCGGAGTTTGAGAGATTTGGACGTGAAAGGGTACCAGTCTTGTCGGGGATTGGGAACCCTTCGCGAGAATGTCCAAAGTTTCAGCGGGATTTCCAAAATGTTGAGAGGAACTCGAATCATGTCAACCTTGGTTTTGAGAATCTCTCCCGGAGTTTGAGAGATTTGGACGTGAAAGGGTACCAGTCTTGTCGGGGATTGGGAACCCTTCGCGAGAATGTCCAAAGTTTCAGCGGGATTTCCAAAATGTTGAGAGGAACTCGAAACATGTCAACCTTGGTTTTGAGAATCTCTCCCGGAGTTTGAGAGATTTGGACGTGAAAGGGTACCAGTCTTGTCGGGGATTGGGAACCCTTCGCGAGAATGTCCAAAGTTTCAGCGGGATTTCCAAAATGTTGAGAGGAACTCGAAACATGTCAACCTTGGTTTTGAGAATCTCTCCCGGAGTTTGAGAGATTTGGACGTGAAAGGGTACCAGTCTTGTCGGGGATTGGGAACCCTTCGCGAGAATGTCCAAAGTTTCAGCGGGATTTCCAAAATGTTGAGAGGAACTCGAAACATGTCAACCTCGGTTTTGAGAATCTCTCCCGGAGTTTGAGAGATTTGGACGCGAAAGGGTACCAGTCTTGTCGGGGATTGGGAACCCTTCGCCACAATGTCCAAAGTTTCAGCAGGATTTCCAAAATGTTGAGAGGAACTCGAAACATGTCAACCTTGGTTTTGAGAATCTCTCCCGGAGTTTGAGAGATTTGGACGTGAAAGGGTACCAGTCTTGTCGGGGATTGGGAACCCTTCGCCAGAATGTCCAAAGTTTCAGCGGGATTTCCAAAATGTTGAGAGGAACTCGAAACATGTCAACCTCGGTTTTGAGAATCTCTCCCGGAGTTTGAGAGATTTGGACGTGAAAGGGTACCAGTCTTGTCGGGGATTGGGAACCCTTCGTGAGAATGTCCAAAGTTTCAGCGGGATTTCCAAAATGTTGAGAGGAACTCGAAACATGTCAACCTTGGTTTTGAGAATCTCTCCCGGAGTTTGAGAGATTTGGACGTGAAAGGGTACCAGTCTTGTCGGGGATTGGGAACCCTTCGCCACAATGTCCAAAGTTTCAGCAGGATTTCCAAAATGTTGAGAGGAACTCGAATCATGTCAACCTTGGTTTTGAGAATCTCTCCCGGAGTTTGAGAGATTTGGACGTGAAAGGGTACCAGTCTTGTCGGGGATTGGGAACCCTTCGCGAGAATGTCCAAAGTTTCAGCAGGATTTCCAAAATGTTGAGAGGAACTCGAAACATGTCAACCTCGGTTTTGAGAATCTCTCCCGGAGTTTGAGAGATTTGGACGTGAAAGGGTACCAGTCTTGTCGGGGATTGGGAACCCTTCGCGAGAATGTCCAAAGTTTCAGCGGGATTTCCAAAATGTTGAGAGGAACTCGAAACATGTCAACCTCGGTTTTGAGAATCTCTCCCGGAGTTTGAGAGATTTGGACGTGAAAGGGTACCAGTCTTGTCGGGGATTGGGAACCCTTCGCGAGAATGTCCAAAGTTTCAGCGGGATTTCCAAAATGTTGAGAGGAACTCGAAACATGTCAACCTCGGTTTTGAGAATCTCTCCCGGAGTTTGAGAGATTTGGACGTGAAAGGGTACCAGTCTTGTCGGGGATTGGGAACCCTTCGCGAGAATGTCCAAAGTTTCAGCGGGATTTCCAAAATGTTGAGAGGAACTCGAAACATGTCAACCTCGGTTTTGAGAATCTCTCCCGGAGTTTGAGAGATTTGGACGTGAAAGGGTACCAGTCTTGTCGGGGATTGGGAACCCTTCGCGAGAATGTCCAAAGTTTCAGCGGGATTTCCAAAATGTTGAGAGGAACTCGAAACATGTCAACCTCGGTTTTGAGAATCTCTCCCGGAGTTTGAGAGATTTGGACGTGAAAGGGTACCAGTCTTGTCGGGGATTGGGAACCCTTCGCGAGAATGTCCAAAGTTTCAGCGGGATTTCCAAAATGTTGAGAGGAACTCGAAACATGTCAACCTTGGTTTTGAGAATCTCTCCCGGAGTTTGAGAGATTCGGACGTGAAAGGGTACCAGTCTTGTCGGGGATTGGGAACCCTTCGCGAGAATGTCCAAAGTTTCAGCGGGATTTCCAAAATGTTGAGAGGAACTCGAAACATGTCAACCTCGGTTTTGAGAATCTCTCCCGAGTTTGAGAGATTTGGACGTGAAAGGGTACCAGTCTTGTCGGGGATTGGGAACCCTTCGCGAGAATGTCCAAAGTTTCAGCGGGATTTCCAAAATGTTGAGAGGAACTCGAAACATGTGAACCTTGGTTTTGAGAATCTCTCCCGGAGTTTGAGAGATTTGGACGTGAAAGGGTACCAGTCTTGTCGGGGATTGGGAACCCTTCGCGAGAATGTCCAAAGTTTCAGCGGGATTTCCAAAATGTTGAGAGGAACTCGAAACATGTCAACCTCGGTTTTGAGAATCTCTCCCGGAGTTTGAGAGATTTGGACGTGAAAGGGTACCAGTCTTGTCGGGGATTGGGAACCCTTCGCGAGAATGTCCAAAGTTTCAGCGGGATTTCCAAAATGTTGAGAGGAACTCGAAACATGTCAACCTTGGTTTTGAGAATCTCTCCCGGAGTTTGAGAGATTTGGACGTGAAAGGGTACCAGTCTTGTCGGGGATTGGGAACCCTTCGCGAGAATGTCCAAAGTTTCAGCGGGATTTCCAAAATGTTGAGAGGAACTCGAAACATGTCAACCTCGGTTTTGAGAATCTCTCCCGGAGTTTGAGAGATTTGGACGTGAAAGGGTACCAGTCTTGTCGGGGATTGGGAACCCTTCGCGAGAATGTCCAAAGTTTCAGCGGGATTTCCAAAATGTTGAGAGGAACTCGAATCATGTCAACCTCGGTTTTGAGAATCTCTCCCGGAGTTTGAGAGATTTGGACGTGAAAGGGTACCAGTCTTGTCGGGGATTGGGAACCCTTCGCGAGAATGTCCAAAGTTTCAGCGGGATTTCCAAAATGTTGAGAGGAACTCGAAACATGTCAACCTTGGTTTTGAGAATCTCTCCCGGAGTTTGAGAGATTTGGACGCGAAAGGGTACCAGTCTTGTCGGGGATTGGGAACCCTTCGCCACAATGTCCAAAGTTTCAGCAGGATTTCCAAAATGTTGAGAGGAACTCGAATCATGTCAACCTTGGTTTTGAGAATCTCTCCCGGAGTTTGAGAGATTTGGACGTGAAAGGGTACCAGTCTTGTCGGGGATTGGGAACCCTTCGCCAGAATGTCCAAAGTTTCAGCGGGGTTTCCAAAATGTTGAGAGGAACTCGAAACATGTCAACCTCGGTTTTGAGAATCTCTCCCGGAGTTTGAGAGATTTGGACGTGAAAGGTTACCAGTCCTGTCGGGGATTGGGAACCCTTCGCCAGAATGTCCAAAGTTTCAGCAGGATTTCCAAAATGTTGAGAGGAACTCGAAACATGTCAACCTCGGTTTTGAGAATCTCTCCCGGAGTTTGAGAGATTTGGACGTGAAAGGGTACCAGTCTTGTCGGGGATTGGGAACCCTTCGCGAGAATGTCCAAAGTTTCAGCGGGATTTCCAAAATGTTGAGAGGAACTCGAATCATGTCAACCTTGGTTTTGAGAATCTCTCCCGGAGTTTGAGAGATTTGGATGTGAAAGGGTACCAGTCTTGTCGGGGATTGGGAACCCTTCGCGAGAATGTCCAAAGTTTCAGCGGGATTTCCAAAATGTTGAGAGGAACTCGAAACATGTCAACCTTGGTTTTGAGAATCTCTCCCGGAGTTTGAGAGATTTGGACGTGAAAGGGTACCAGTCTTGTCGGGGATTGGGAACCCTTCGCGAGAATGTCCAAAGTTTCAGCGGGATTTCCAAAATGTTGAGAGGAACTCGAAACATGTCAACCTTGGTTTTGAGAATCTCTGCCGGAGTTTGAGAGATTTGGACGTGAAAGGGTACCAGTCTTGTCGGGGATTGGGAACCCTTCGCGAGAATGTCCAAAGTTTCAGCGGGATTTCCAAAATGTTGAGAGGAACTCGAATCATGTCAACCTTGGTTTTGAGAATCTCTCCCGGAGTTTGAGAGATTTGGACGTGAAAGGGTACCAGTCTTGTCGGGGATTGGGAACCCTTCGCGAGAATGTCCAAAGTTTCAGCGGGATTTCCAAAATGTTGAGAGGAACTCGAAACATGTCAACCTCGGTTTTGAGAATCTCTCCCGGAGTTTGAGAGATTTGGACGCGAAAGGGTACCAGTCTTGTCGGGGATTGGGAACCCTTCGCGAGAATGTCCAAAGTTTCAGCGGGATTTCCAAAATGTTGAGAGGAACTCGAAACATGTCAACCTCGGTTTTGAGAATCTCTCCCGGAGTTTGAGAGATTTGGACACGAAAGGGTACCAGTCTTGTCGGGGATTGGGAACCCTTCGCCACAATGTCCAAAGTTTCAGCAGGATTTCCAAAATGTTGAGAGGAACTCGAATCATGTCAACCTTGGTTTTGAGAATCTCTCCCGGAGTTTGAGAGATTTGGACGTGAAAGGGTACCAGTCTTGTCGGGGATTGGGAACCCTTCGCGAGAATGTCCAAAGTTTCAGCGGGATTTCCAAAATGTTGAGAGGAACTCGAAACATGTCAACCTCGGTTTTGAGAATCTCTCCCGGAGTTTGAGAGATTTGGACGTGAAAGGGTACCAGTCTTGTCGGGGATTGGGAACCCTTCGCGAGAATGTCCAAAGTTTCAGCGGGATTTCCAAAATGTTGAGAGGAACTCGAAACATGTCAACCTCGGTTTTGAGAATCTCTCCCGGAGTTTGAGAGATTTGGACGTGAAAGGGTACCAGTCTTGTCGGGGATTGGGAACCCTTCGCGAGAATGTCCAAAGTTTCAGCGGGATTTCCAAAATGTTGAGAGGAACTCGAAACATGTCAACCTCGGTTTTGAGAATCTCTCCCGGAGTTTGAGAGATTTGGACGTGAAAGGGTACCAGTCTTGTCGGGGATTGGGAACCCTTCGCGAGAATGTCCAAAGTTTCAGCGGGATTTCCAAAATGTTGAGAGGAACTCGAAACATGTCAACCTCGGTTTTGAGAATCTCTCCCGGAGTTTGAGAGATTTGGACGCGAAAGGGTACCAGTCTTGTCGGGGATTGGGAACCCTTCGCCACAATGTCCAAAGTTTCAGCAGGATTTCCAAAATGTTGAGAGGAACTCGAAACATGTCAACCTTGGTTTTGAGAATCTCTCCCGGAGTTTGAGAGATTTGGACGTGAAAGGGTACCAGTCTTGTCGGGGATTGGGAACCCTTCGCCAGAATGTCCAAAGTTTCAGCGGGATTTCCAAAATGTTGAGAGGAACTCGAAACATGTCAACCTCGGTTTTGAGAATCTCTCCCGGAGTTTGAGAGATTTGGACGTGAAAGGGTACCAGTCTTGTCGGGGATTGGGAACCCTTCGCGAGAATGTCCAAAGTTTCAGCGGGATTTCCAAAATGTTGAGAGGAACTCGAAACATGTCAACCTCGGTTTTGAGAATCTCTCCCGGAGTTTGAGAGATTTGGACGCGAAAGGGTACCAGTCTTGTCGGGGATTGGGAACCCTTCGCCAGAATGTCCAAAGTTTCAGCAGGATTTCCAAAATGTTGAGAGGAACTCGAAACATGTCAACCTTGGTTTTGAGAATCTCTCCCGGAGTTTGAGAGATTTGGACGTGAAAGGGTACCAGTCTTGTCGGGGATTGGGAACCCTTCGCGAGAATGTCCAAAGTTTCAGCGGGATTTCCAAAATGTTGAGAGGAACTCGAAACATGTCAACCTTGGTTTTGAGAATCTCTCCCGGAGTTTGAGAGATTTGGACGCGAAAGGGTACCAGTCTTGTCGGGGATTGGGAACCCTTCGCCACAATGTCCAAAGTTTCAGCAGGATTTCCAAAATGTTGAGAGGAACTCGAATCATGTCAACCTTGGTTTTGAGAATCTCTCCCGGAGTTTGAGAGATTTGGACGTGAAAGGGTACCAGTCTTGTCGGGGATTGGGAACCCTTCGCGAGAATGTCCAAAGTTTCAGCGGGATTTCCAAAATGTTGAGAGGAATTCGAAACATGTCAACCTCGGTTTTGAGAATCTCTCCCGGAGTTTGAGAGATTTGGACGTGAAAGGGTACCAGTCTTGTCGGGGATTGGGAACCCTTCGCGAGAATGTCCAAAGTTTCAGCGGGATTTCCAAAATGTTGAGAGGAACTCGAAACATGTCAACCTCGGTTTTGAGAATCTCACCCGGAGTTTGAGAGATTTGGACGTGAAAGGGTACCAGTCTTGTCGGGGATTGGGAACCCTTCGCGAGAATGTCCAAAGTTTCAGCGGGATTTCCAAAATGTTGAGAGGAACTCGAAACATGTCAACCTTGGTTTTGAGAATCTCTCCCGGAGTTTGAGAGATTTGGACGTGAAAGGGTACCAGTCTTGTCGGGGATTGGGAACCCTTCGCGAGAATGTCCAAAGTTTCAGCGGGATTTCCAAAATGTTGAGAGGAACTCGAAACATGTCAACCTTGGTTTTGAGAATCTCTCCCGGAGTTTGAGAGATTTGGACGTAAAAGGGTACCAGTCTTGTCGGGGATTGGGAACCCTTCGCGAGAATGTCCAAAGTTTCAGCGGGATTTCCAAAATGTTGAGAGGAACTCGAAACATGTCAACCTCGGTTTTGAGAATCTCTCCCGGAGTTTGAGAGATTTGGACGTGAAAGGGTACCAGTCTTGTCGGGGATTGGGAACCCTTCGCGAGAATGTCCAAAGTTTCAGCGGGATTTCCAAAATGTTGAGAGGAACTCGAAACATGTCAACCTCGGTTTTGAGAATCTCTCCCGGAGTTTGAGAGATTTGGACGTAAAAGGGTACCAGTCTTGTCGGGGATTGGGAACCCTTCGCGAGAATGTCCAAAGTTTCAGCGGGATTTCCAAAATGTTGAGAGGAACTCGAAACATGTCAACCTCGGTTTTGAGAATCTCTCCCGGAGTTTGAGAGATTTGGACGTGAAAGGGTACCAGTCTTGTCGGGGATTGGGAACCCTTCGCGAGAATGTCCAAAGTTTCAGCGGGATTTCCAAAATGTTGAGAGGAACTCGAAACATGTCAACCTTGGTTTTGAGAATCTCTCCCGGAGTTTGAGAGATTTGGACGTGAAAGGGTACCAGTCTTGTCGGGGATTGGGAACCCTTCGCGAGAATGTCCAAAGTTTCAGCGGGATTTCCAAAATGTTGAGAGGAACTCGAAACATGTCAACCTTGGTTTTGAGAATCTCTCCCGGAGTTTGAGAGATTTGGACGCGAAAGGGTACCAGTCTTGTCGGGGATTGGGAACCCTTCGCGAGAATGTCCAAAGTTTCAGCGGGATTTCCAAAATGTTGAGAGGAACTCGAAACATGTCAACCTTGGTTTTGAGAATCTCTCCCGGAGTTTGAGAGATTCGGACGTGAAAGGGTACCAGTCTTGTCAGGGATTGGGAACCCTTCGCGAGAATGTCCAAAGTTTCAGCGGGATTTCCAAAATGTTGAGAGGAACTCGAAACATGTCAACCTCGGTTTTGAGAATCTCTCCCGGAGTTTGAGAGATTCGGACGTGAAAGGGTACCAGTCTTGTCGGGGATTGGGAACCCTTCGCGAGAATGTCCAAAGTTTCAGCGGGATTTCCAAAATGTTGAGAGGAACTCGAATCATGTCAACCTCGGTTTTGAGAATCTCTCCCGGAGTTTGAGAGATTTGGACGTGAAAGGGTACCAGTCTTGTCGGGGATTGGGAACCCTTCGCGAGAATGTCCAAAGTTTCAGCGGGATTTCCAAAATGTTGAGAGGAACTCGAAACATGTCAACCTTGGTTTTGAGAATCTCTCCCGGAGTTTGAGAGATTTGGACGTGAAAGGGTACCAGTCTTGTCGGGAATTGGGAACCCTTCACGAGAATGTCCAAAGTTTCAGCGGGATTTCCAAAATGTTGAGAGGAACTCGAAACATGTCAACCTTGGTTTTGAGAATCTCTCCCGGAGTTTGAGAGATTTGGACGCGAAAGGGTACCAGTCTTGTCGGGGATTGGGAACCCTTCGCGAGAATGTCCAAAGTTTCAGCAGGATTTCCAAAATGTTGAGAGGAACTCGAAACATGTCAACCTTGGTTTTGAGAATCTCTCCCGGAGTTTGAGAGATTCGGACGTGAAAGGGTACCAGTCTTGTCGGGGATTGGGAACCCTTCGCGAGAATGTCCAAATTTTCAGCGGGATTTCCAAAATGTTGAGAGGAACTCGAAACATCTGAACCTTGGTTTTGAGAATCTCTCCCGGAGTTTGAGAGATTTGGACGCGAAAGGGTACCAGTCTTGTCGGGGATTGGGAACCCTTCGCGAGAATGTCCAAAGTTTCAGCGGGATTTCCAAAATGTTGAGAGGAACTCGAAACATGTCAACCTCGGTTTTGAGAATCTCTCCCGGAGTTTGAGAGATTTGGACGTGAAAGGGTACCAGTCTTGTCGGGGATTGGGAACCCTTCGCGAGAATGTCCAAAGTTTCAGCGGGATTTCCAAAATGTTGAGAGGAACTCGAAACATGTCAACCTCGGTTTTGAGAATCTCTCCCGGAGTTTGAGAGATTTGGACGTGAAAGGGTACCAGTCTTGTCGGGGATTGGGAACCCTTCGCGAGAATGTCCAAAGTTTCAGCGGGATTTCCAAAATGTTGAGAGGAACTCGAAACATGTCAACCTCGGTTTTGAGAATCTCTCCCGGAGTTTGAGAGATTTGGACGTGAAAGGGTACCAGTCTTGTCGGGGATTGGGAACCCTTCGCGAGAATGTCCAAAGTTTCAGCGGGATTTCCAAAATGTTGAGAGGAACTCGAAACATGTCAACCTTGGTTTTGAGAATCTCTCCCGGAGTTTGAGAGATTTGGACGTGAAAGGGTACCAGTCTTGTCGGGGATTGGGAACCCTTCGCGAGAATGTCCAAATTTTCAGCGGGATTTCCAAAATGTTGAGAGGAACTCGAAACATGTCAACCTTGGTTTTGAGAATCTCTCCCGGAGTTTGAGAGATTTGGACGCGAAAGGGTACCAGTCTTGTCGGGGATTGGGAACCCTTCGCGAGAATGTCCAAAGTTTCAGCGGGATTTCCAAAATGTTGAGAGGAACTCGAAACATGTCAACCTTGGTTTTGAGAATCTCTCCCGGAGTTTGAGAGATTCGGACGTGAAAGGGTACCAGTCTTGTCGGGGATTGGGAACCCTTCGCGAGAATGTCCAAAGTTTCAGCGGGATTTCCAAAATGTTGAGAGGAACTCGAAACATGTCAACCTCGGTTTTGAGAATCTCTCCCGGAGTTTGAGAGATTTGGACGTGAAAGGGTACCAGTCTTGTCGGGGATTGGGAACCCTTCGCGAGAATGTCCAAAGTTTCAGCGGGATTTCCAAAATGTTGAGAGGAACTCGAAACATGTCAACCTTGGTTTTGAGAATCTCTCCCGGAGTTTGAGAGATTTGGACGTGAAAGGGTACCAGTCTTGTCGGGGATTGGGAACCCTTCACGAGAATGTCCAAAGTTTCAGCGGGATTTCCAAAATGTTGAGAGGAACTCGAAACATGTCAACCTTGGTTTTGAGAATCTCTCCCGGAGTCTGAGAGATTTGGACGCGAAAGGGTACCAGTCTTGTCGGGGATTGGGAACCCTTCGCGAGAATGTCCAAAGTTTCAGCAGGATTTCCAAAATGTTGAGAGGAACTCGAAACATGTCAACCTTGGTTTTGAGAATCTCTCCCGGAGTTTGAGAGATTCGGACGTGAAAGGGTACCAGTCTTGTCGGGGATTGGGAACCCTTCGCGAGAATGTCCAAATTTTCAGCGGGATTTCCAAAATGTTGAGAGGAACTCGAAACATCTGAACCTTGGTTTTGAGAATCTCTCCCGGAGTTTGAGAGATTTGGACGCGAAAGGGTACCAGTCTTGTCGGGGATTGGGAACCCTTCGCCACAATGTCCAAAGTTTCAGCGGGATTTCCAAAATGTTGAGAGGAACTCGAAACATGTCAACCTCGGTTTTGAGAATCTCTCCCGGAGTTTGAGAGATTTGGACGTGAAAGGGTACCAGTCTTGTCGGGGATTGGGAACCCTTCGCGAGAATGTCCAAAGTTTCAGCGGGATTTCCAAAATGTTGAGAGGAACTCGAAACATGTCAACCTCGGTTTTGAGAATCTCTCCCGGAGTTTGAGAGATTTGGACGTGAAAGGGTACCAGTCTTGTCAGGGATTGGGAACCCTTCGCGAGAATGTCCAAAGTTTCAGCGGGATTTCCAAAATGTTGAGAGGAACTCGAAACATGTCAACCTTGGTTTTGAGAATCTCTCCCGGAGTTTGAGAGATTTGGACGTGAAAGGGTACCAGTCTTGTCGGGGATTGGGAACCCTTCGCGAGAATGTCCAAAGTTTCAGCGGGATTTCCAAAATGTTGAGAGGAACTCGAAACATGTCAACCTTGGTTTTGAGAATCTCTCCCGGAGTTTGAGAGATTTGGACGTCAAAGGGTACCAGTCTTGTCGGGGATTGGGAACCCTTCGCCACAATGTCCAAAGTTTCAGCGGGATTTCCAAAATGTTGAGAGGAACTCGAAACATGTCAACCTTGGTTTTGAGAATCTCTCCCGGAGTTTGAGAGATTTGGACGTGAAAGGGTACCAGTCTTGTCGGGGATTGGGAACCCTTTGCCACAATGTCCAAAGTTTCAGCGGGATTTCCAAAATGTTGAGAGGAACTCGAATCATGTCAACCTTGGTTTTGAGAATCTCTCCCGGAGTTTGAGAGATTTGGACGTGAAAGGGTACCAGTCTTGTCGGGGATTGGGAACCCTTCGCGAGAATGTCCAAAGTTTCAGCGGGATTTCCAAAATGTTGAGAGGAACTCGAAACATGTCAACCTTGGTTTTGAGAATCTCTCCCGGAGTTTGAGAGATTTGGACGTGAAAGGGTACCAGTCTTGTCGGGAATTGGGAACCCTTCACGAGAATGTCCAAAGTTTCAGCGGGATTTCCAAAATGTTGAGAGGAACTCGAAACATGTCAACCTTGGTTTTGAGAATCTCTCCCAGAGTTTGAGAGATTTGGACGCGAAAGGGTACCAGTCTTGTCGGGGATTGGGAACCCTTCGCGAGAATGTCCAAAGTTTCAGCAGGATTTCCAAAATGTTGAGAGGAACTCGAAACATGTCAACCTTGGTTTTGAGAATCTCTCCCGGAGTTTGAGAGATTCGGACGTGAAAGGGTACCAGTCTTGTCGGGGATTGGGAACCCTTCGCGAGAATGTCCAAATTTTCAGCGGGATTTCCAAAATGTTGAGAGGAACTCGAAACATCTGAACCTTGGTTTTGAGAATCTCTCCCGGAGTTTGAGAGATTTGGACGCGAAAGGGTACCAGTCTTGTCGGGGATTGGGAACCCTTCGCGAGAATGTCCAAAGTTTCAGCGGGATTTCCAAAATGTTGAGAGGAACTCGAAACATGTCAACCTTGGTTTTGAGAATCTCTCCGGGAGTTTGAGAGATTTGGACGTGAAAGGGTACCAGTCTTGTCGGGGATTGGTAACCCTTTGCGAGAATGTCCAAAGTTTCAGCGGGATTTCCAAAATGTTGAGAGGAACTCGAAACATGTCAACCTCGGTTTTGAGAATCTCTCCCGGAGTTTGAGAGATTTGGACGTGAAAGGGTACCAGTCTTGTCGGGGATTGGGAACCCTTCGCCACAATGTCCAAAGTTTCAGCGGGATTTCCAAAATGTTGAGAGGAACTCGAAACATGTCAACCTCGGTTTTGAGAATCTCTCCCGGAGTTTGAGAGATTTGGACGTGAAAGGGTACCAGTCTTGTCGGGGATTGGGAACCCTTCGCGAGAGTGTCCAAAGTTTCAGCGGGATTTCCAAAATGTTGAGAGGAACTCGAAACATGTCAACCTCGGTTTTGAGAATCTCTCCCGGAGTTTGAGAGATTTGGACGTGAAAGGGTACCAGTCTTGTCGGGGATTGGGAACCCTTCGCGAGAATGTCCAAAGTTTCAGCGGGATTTCCAAAATGTTGAGAGGAACTCGAAACATGTCAACCTTGGTTTTGAGAATCTCTCCCGGAGTTTGAGAGATTTGGACGTGAAAGGGTACCAGTCTTGTCGGGGATTGGGAACCCTTCGCGAGAATGTCCAAAGTTTCAGCGGGATTTCCAAAATGTTGAGAGGAACTCGAAACATGTCAACCTCGGTTTTGAGAATCTCTCCCGGAGTTTGAGAGATTTGGACGTGAAAGGGTACCAGTCTTGTCGGGGATTGGGAACCCTTCGCGAGAATGTCCAAAGTTTCAGCGGGATTTCCAAAATGTTGAGAGGAACTCGAAACATGTCAAGCTTGGTTTTGAGAATCTCTCCCGGAGTTTGAGAGATTTGGACGTGAAAGGGTACCAGTCTTGTCGGGGATTGGGAACCCTTTGCGAGAATGTCCAAAGTTTCAGCGGGATTTCCAAAATGTTGAGAGGAACTCGAAACATGTCAACCTCGGTTTTGAGAATCTCTCCCGGAGTTTGAGAGATTTGGACGTTAAAGGGTACCAGTCTTGTCGGGGATTGGGAACCCTTCGCGAGAATGTCCAAAGTTTCAGCGGGATTTCCAAAATGTTGAGAGGAACTCGAAACATGTCAACCTTGGTTTTGAGAATCTCTCCCGGAGTTTGAGAGATTTGGACGTGAAAGGGTACCAGTCTTGTCGGGGATTGGGAACCCTTCGCGAGAATGTCCAAAGTTTCAGCGGGATTTCCAAAATGTTGAGAGGAACTCGAAACATGTCAACCTTGGTTTTGAGAATCTCTCCCGGAGTTTGAGAGATTTGGACGTCAAAGGGTACCAGTCTTGTCGGGGATTGGGAACCCTTCGCCACAATGTCCAAACTTTCAGCGGGATTTCCAAAATGTTGAGAGGAACTCGAAACATGTCAACCTTGGTTTTGAGAATCTCTCCCGGAGTTTGAGAGATTTGGACGTGAAAGGGTACCAGTCTTGTCGGGGATTGGGAACCCTTTGCCACAATGTCCAAAGTTTCAGCGGGATTTCCAAAATGTTGAGAGGAACTCGAATCATGTCAACCTTGGTTTTGAGAATCTCTCCCGGAGTTTGAGAGATTTGGACGTGAAAGGTTACCAGTCTTGTCGGGGATTGGGAACCCTTCGCCAGAATGTCCAAAGTTTCAGCAGGATTTCCAAAATGTTGAGAGGAACTCGAAACATGTCAACCTCGGTTATTAGAATCTCTCCCGGAGTTTGAGAGATTTGGACGTGAAAGGGTACCAGTCTTGTCGGGGATTGGGAACCCTTGGCGAGAATGTCCAAAGTTTCAGCGGGATTTCCAAAATGTTGAGAGGAACTCGAATCATGTCAACCTTGGTTTTGAGAATCTCTCCCGGAGTTTGAGAGATTTGGACGTGAAAGAGTACCAGTCTTGTCGGGGATTGGGAACCCTTCGCGAGAATGTCCAAAGTTTCAGCGGGATTTCCAAAATGTTGAGAGGAACTCGAAACATGTCAACCTTGGTTTTGAGAATCTCTCCCGGAGTTTGAGAGATTTGGACGTGAAAGGGTACCAGTCTTGTCGGGGATTGGGAACCCTTCGCGAGAATGTCCAAAGTTTCAGCGGGATTTCCAAAATGTTGAGAGGAACTCGAATCATGTCAACCTTGGTTTTGAGAATCTCTCCCGGAGTTTGAGAGATTTGGACGTGAAAGGGTACCAGTCTTGTCGGGGATTGGGAACCCTTCGCGAGAATGTCCAAAGTTTCAGCGGGATTTCCAAAATGTTGAGAGGAACTCGAAACATGTCAACCTTGGTTTTGAGAATCTCTCCCGGAGTTTGAGAGATTTGGACGTGAAAGGGTACCAGTCTTGTCGGGGATTGGGAACCCTTCGCGAGAATGTCCAAAGTTTCAGCGGGATTTCCAAAATGTTGAGAGGAACTCGAAACATGTCAACCTTGGTTTTGAGAATCTCTCCCGGAGTTTGAGAGATTTGGACGTGAAAGGGTACCAGTCTTGTCGGGGATTGGGAACCCTTCGCGAGAATGTCCAAAGTTTCAGCGGGATTTCCAAAATGTTGAGAGGAACTCGAAACATGTCAACCTTGGTTTTGAGAATCTCTCCCGGAGTTTGAGAGATTTGGACGTGAAAGGGTACCAGTCTTGTCGGGGATTGGGAACCCTTCGCGAGAATGTCCAAAGTTTCAGCGGGATTTCCAAAATGTTGAGAGGAACTCGAAACATGTCAACCTTGGTTTTGAGAATCTCTCCCGGAGTTTGAGAGATTTGGACGTGAAAGGGTACCAGTCTTGTCGGGGATTGGGAACCCTTCGCGAGAATGTCCAAAGTTTCAGCGGGATTTCCAAAATGTTGAGAGGAACTCGAAACATGTCAACCTTGGTTTTGAGAATCTCTCCCGGAGTTTGAGAGATTTGGACGCGAAAGGGTACCAGTCTTGTCGGGGATTGGGAACCCTTCGCGAGAATGTCCAAAGTTTCAGCGGGATTTCCAAAATGTTGAGAGGAACTCGAATCATGTCAACCTTGGTTTTGAGAATCTCTCCCGGAGTTTGAGAGATTTGGACGTGAAAGGGTACCAGTCTTGTCGGGGATTGGGAACCCTTCGCGAGAATGTCCAAAGTTTCAGCGGGATTTCCAAAATGTTGAGAGGAACTCGAAACATGTCAACCTCGGTTTTGAGAATCTCTCCCGGAGTTTGAGAGATTTGGACGTGAAAGGGTACCAGTCTTCTCGGGGATTGGGAACCCTTCGCGAGAATGTCCAAAGTTTCAGCGGGATTTCCAAAATGTTGAGAGGAACTCGAAACATGTCAACCTTGGTTTTGAGAATCTCTCCCGGAGTTTGAGAGATTTGGACGTGAAAGGGTACCAGTCTTGTCGGGGATTGGGAACCCTTCGCGAGAATGTCCAAAGTTTCAGCGGGATTTCCAAAATGTTGAGAGGAACTCGAAACATGTCAACCTCGGTTTTGAGAATCTCTCCCAGAGTTTGAGAGATTTGGACGTGAAAGGGTACCAGTCTTGTCGGGGATTGGGAACCCTTCGCGAGAATGTCCAAAGTTTCAGCGGGATTTCCAAAATGTTGAGAGGAACTCGAAACATGTCAAGCTTGGTTTTGAGAATCTCTCCCGGAGTTTGAGAGATTTGGACGTGAAAGGGTACCAGTCTTGTCGGGGATTGGGAACCCTTTGCGAGAATGTCCAAAGTTTCAGCGGGATTTCCAAAATGTTGAGAGGAACTCGAAACATGTCAACCTCGGTTTTGAGAATCTCTCCCGGAGTTTGAGAGATTTGGACGTGAAAGGGTACCAGTCTTGTCGGGGATTGGGAACCCTTCGCGAGAATGTCCAAAGTTTCAGCGGGATTTCCAAAATGTTGAGAGGAACTCGAAACATGTCAACCTTGGTTTTGAGAATCTCTCCCGGAGTTTGAGAGATTTGGACGTGAAAGGGTACCAGTCTTGTCGGGGATTGGGAACCCTTCGCGAGAATGTCCAAAGTTTCAGCGGGATTTCCAAAATGTTGAGAGGAACTCGAAACATGTCAACCTTGGTTTTGAGAATCTCTCCCGGAGTTTGAGAGATTTGGACGTCAAAGGGTACCAGTCTTGTCGGGGATTGGGAACCCTTCGCCACAATGTCCAAAGTTTCAGCGGGATTTCCAAAATGTTGAGAGGAACTCGAAACATGTCAACCTTGGTTTTGAGAATCTCTCCCGGAGTTTGAGAGATTTGGACGTGAAAGGGTACCAGTCTTGTCGGGGATTGGGAACCCTTTGCCACAATGTCCAAAGTTTCAGCGGGATTTCCAAAATGTTGAGAGGAACTCGAATCATGTCAACCTTGGTTTTGAGAATCTCTCCCGGAGTTTGAGAGATTTGGACGTGAAAGGTTACCAGTCTTGTCGGGGATTGGGAACCCTTCGCCAGAATGTCCAAAGTTTCAGCAGGATTTCCAAAATGTTGAGAGGAACTCGAAACATGTCAACCTCGGTTATTAGAATCTCTCCCGGAGTTTGAGAGATTTGGACGTGAAAGGGTACCAGTCTTGTCGGGGATTGGGAACCCTTGGCGAGAATGTCCAAAGTTTCAGCGGGATTTCCAAAATGTTGAGAGGAACTCGAATCATGTCAACCTCGGTTTTGAGAATCTCTCCCGGAGTTTGAGAGATTTGGACGTGAAAGAGTACCAGTCTTGTCGGGGATTGGGAACCCTTCGCGAGAATGTCCAAAGTTTCAGCGGGATTTCCAAAATGTTGAGAGGAACTCGAATCATGTCAACCTTGGTTTTGAGAATCTCTCCCGGAGTTTGAGAGATTTGGACGTGAAAGGGTACCAGTCTTGTCGGGGATTGGGAACCCTTCGCGAGAATGTCCAAAGTTTCAGCGGGATTTCCAAAATGTTGAGAGGAACTCGAAACATGTCAACCTTGGTTTTGAGAATCTCTCCCGGAGTTTGAGAGATTTGGACGTGAAAGGGTACCAGTCTTGTCGGGGATTGGGAACCCTTCGCGAGAATGTCCAAAGTTTCAGCGGGATTTCCAAAATGTTGAGAGGAACTCGAAACATGTCAACCTCGGTTTTGAGAATCTCTCCCGGAGTTTGAGAGATTTGGACGTGAAAGGGTACCAGTCTTGTCGGGGATTGGGAACCCTTCGCGAGAATGTCCAAAGTTTCAGCGGGATTTCCAAAATGTTGAGAGGAACTCGAAACATGTCAACCTTGGTTTTGAGAATCTCTCCCGGAGTTTGAGAGATTTGGACGTGAAAGGGTACCAGTCTTGTCGGGGATTGGGAACCCTTCGCGAGAATGTCCAAAGTTTCAGCGGGATTTCCAAAATGTTGAGAGGAACTCGAAACATGTCAACCTTGGTTTTGAGAATCTCTCCCGGAGTTTGAGAGATTTGGACGTGAAAGGGTACCAGTCTTGTCGGGGATTGGGAACCCTTCGCGAGAATGTCCAAAGTTTCAGCGGGATTTCCAAAATGTTGAGAGGAACTCGAAACATGTCAACCTTGGTTTTGAGAATCTCTCCCGGAGTTTGAGAGATTTGGACGCGAAAGGGTACCAGTCTTGTCGGGGATTGGGAACCCTTCGCGAGAATGTCCAAAGTTTCAGCAGGATTTCCAAAATGTTGAGAGGAACTCGAATCATGTCAACCTTGGTTTTGAGAATCTCTCCCGGAGTTTGAGAGATTTGGACGTGAAAGGGTACCAGTCTTCTCGGGGATTGGGAACCCTTCGCGAGAATGTCCAAAGTTTCAGCGGGATTTCCAAAATGTTGGGAGGAACTCGAAACATGTCAACCTCGGTATTGAGAATCTCTCCCGGAGTTTGAGAGATTTGGACGTGAAAGGGTACCAGTCTTGTCGGGGATTGGGAACCCTTCGCCACAATGTCCAAAGTTTCAGCGGGATTTCCAAAATGTTGAGAGGAACTCGAAACATGTCAACCTCGGTTTTGAGAATCTCTCCCGGAGTTTGAGAGATTTGGACGTGAAAGGGTACCAGTCTTGTCGGGGATTGGGAACCCTTCGCGAGAATGTCCAAAGTTTCAGCGGGATTTCCAAAATGTTGAGAGGAACTCGAAACATGTCAACCTCGGTTTTGAGAATCTCTCCCGGAGTTTGAGAGATTTGGACGTGAAAGGGTACCAGTCTTGTCGGGGATTGGGAACCCTTCGCGAGAATGTCCAAAGTTTCAGCGGGATTTCCAAAATGTTGAGAGGAACTCGAAACATGTCAACCTTGGTTTTGAGAATCTCTCCCGGAGTTTGAGAGATTTGGACGTGAAAGGGTACCAGTCTTGTCGGGGATTGGGAACCCTTCGCGAGAATGTCCAAAGTTTCAGCGGGATTTCCAAAATGTTGAGAGGAACTCGAAACATGTCAACCTTGGTTTTGAGAATCTCTCCCGGAGTTTGAGAGATTTGGACGCGAAAGGGTACCAGTCTTGTCGGGGATTGGGAACCCTTCGCGAGAATGTCCAAAGTTTCAGCGGGATTTCCAAAATGTTGAGAGGAACTCGAAACATGTCAACCTTGGTTTTGAGAATCTCTCCCGGAGTTTGAGAGATTCGGACGTGAAAGGGTACCAGTCTTGTCGGGGATTGGGAACCCTTCGCGAGAATGTCCAAAGTTTCAGCGGGATTTCCAAAATGTTGAGAGGAACTCGAAACATGTCAACCTCGGTTTTGAGAATCTCTCCCGGAGTTTGAGAGATTCGGACGTGAAAGGGTACCAGTCTTGTCGGGGATTGGGAACCCTTCGCGAGAATGTCCAAAGTTTCAGCGGGATTTCCAAAATGTTGAGAGGAACTCGAAACATGTCAACCTTGGTTTTGAGAATCTCTCCCGGAGTTTGAGAGATTTGGACGTGAAAGGGTACCAGTCTTGTCGGGAATTGGGAACCCTTCACGAGAATGTCCAAAGTTTCAGCGGGATTTCCAAAATGTTGAGAGGAACTCGAAACATGTCAACCTTGGTTTTGAGAATCTCTCCCGGAGTTTGAGAGATTTGGACGCGAAAGGGTACCAGTCTTGTCGGGGATTGGGAACCCTTCGCGAGAATGTCCAAAGTTTCAGCAGGATTTCCAAAATGTTGAGAGGAACTCGAAACATGTCAACCTTGGTTTTGAGAATCTCTCCCGGAGTTTGAGAGATTCGGACGTGAAAGGGTACCAGTCTTGTCGGGGATTGGGAACCCTTCGCGAGAATGTCCAAAGTTTCAGCGGGATTTCCAAAATGTTGAGAGGAACTCGAAACATCTGAACCTTGGTTTTGAGAATCTCTCCCGGAGTTTGAGAGATTTGGACGCGAAAGGGTACCAGTCTTGTCGGGGATTGGGAACCCTTCGCGAGAATGTCCAAAGTTTCAGCGGGATTTCCAAAATGTTGAGAGGAACTCGAAACATGTCAACCTTGGTTTTGAGAATCTCTCCGGGAGTTTGAGAGATTTGGACGTGAAAGGGTACCAGTCTTGTCGGGGATTGGAAACCCTTCGCGAGAATGTCCAAAGTTTCAGCGGGATTTCCAAAATGTTGAGAGGAACTCGAAACATGTCAACCTCGGTTTTGAGAATCTCTCCCGGAGTTTGAGAGATTTGGACGTGAAAGGGTACCAGTCTTGTCGGGGATTGGGAACCCTTCGCCACAATGTCCAAAGTTTCAGCGGGATTTCCAAAATGTTGAGAGGAACTCGAAACATGTCAACCTCGGTTTTGAGAATCTCTCCCGGAGTTTGAGAGATTTGGACGTGAAAGGGTACCAGTCTTGTCGGGGATTGGGAACCCTTCGCGAGAATGTCCAAAGTTTCAGCGGGATTTCCAAAATGTTGAGAGGAACTCGAAACATGTCAACCTCGGTTTTGAGAATCTCTCCCGGAGTTTGAGAGATTTGGACGTGAAAGGGTACCAGTCTTGTCGGGGATTGGGAACCCTTCGCGAGAATGTCCAAAGTTTCAGCGGGATTTCCAAAATGTTGAGAGGAACTCGAAACATGTCAACCTTGGTTTTGAGAATCTCTCCCGGAGTTTGAGAGATTTGGACGTGAAAGGGTACCAGTCTTGTCGGGGATTGGGAACCCTTCGCGAGAATGTCCAAAGTTTCAGCGGGATTTCCAAAATGTGGAGAGGAACTCGAAACATGTCAACCTCGGTTTTGAGAATCTCTCCCGGAGTTTGAGAGATTTGGACGTGAAAGGGTACCAGTCTTCTCGGGGATTGGGAACCCTTCGCGAGAATGTCCAAAGTTTCAGCGGGATTTCCAAAATGTTGAGAGGAACTCGAAACATGTCAACCTTGGTTTTGAGAATCTCTCCCGGAGTTTGAGAGATTTGGACGTGAAAGGGTACCAGTCTTGTCGGGGATTGGGAACCCTTTGCGAGAATGTCCAAAGTTTCAGCGGGATTTCCAAAATGTTGAGAGGAACTCGAAACATGTCAACCTCGGTTTTGAGAATCTCTCCCGGAGTTTGAGAGATTTGGACGTGAAAGGGTACCAGTCTTGTCGGGGATTGGGAACCCTTCGCGAGAATGTCCAAAGTTTCAGCGGGATTTCCAAAATGTTGAGAGGAACTCGAAACATGTCAACCTCGGTTTTGAGAATCTCTCCCGGAGTTTGAGAGATTTGGACGTGAAAGGGTACCAGTCTTGTCGGGGATTGGGAACCCTTCGCGAGAATGTCCAAAGTTTCAGCGGGATTTCCAAAATGTTGAGAGGAACTCGAAACATGTCAACCTTGGTTTTGAGAATCTCTCCCAGAGTTTGAGAGATTTGGACGTCAAAGGGTACCAGTCTTGTCGGGGATTGGGAACCCTTCGCCACAATGTCCAAAGTTTCAGCGGGATTTCCAAAATGTTGAGAGGAACTCGAAACATGTCAACCTTGGTTTTGAGAATCTCTCCCGGAGTTTGAGAGATTTGGACGTGAAAGGGTACCAGTCTTGTCGGGGATTGGGAACCCTTTGCCACAATGTCCAAAGTTTCAGCGGGATTTCCAAAATGTTGAGAGGAACTCGAATCATGTCAACCTTGGTTTTGAGAATCTCTCCCGGAGTTTGAGAGATTTGGACGTGAAAGGGTACCAGTCTTGTCGGGGATTGGGAACCCTTCGCGAGAATGTCCAAAGTTTCAGCGGGATTTCCAAAATGTTGGGAGGAACTCGAAACATGTCAACCTCGGTTTTGAGAATCTCTCCCGGAGTTTGAGAGATTTGGACGTGAAAGGGTACCAGTCTTGTCGGGGATTGGGAACCCTTCGCGAGAATGTCCAAAGTTTCAGCGGGATTTCCAAAATGTTGAGAGGAACTCGAAACATGTCAACCTCGGTTTTGAGAATCTCTCCCGGAGTTTGAGAGATTTGGACGTGAAAGGGTACCAGTCTTGTCGGGGATTGGGAACCCTTCGCGAGAATGTCCAAAGTTTCAGCGGGATTTCCAAAATGTTGAGAGGAACTCGAAACATGTCAACCTTGGTTTTGAGAATCTCTCCCGGAGTTTGAGAGATTTGGAAGTGAAAGGGTACCAGTCTTGTCGGGGATTGGGAACCCTTCGCGAGAATGTCCAAAGTTTCAGCGGGATTTCCAAAATGTTGAGAGGAACTCGAAACATGTCAACCTTGGTTTTGAGAATCTCTCCCGGAGTTTGAGAGATTTGGACGTGAAAGGGTACCAGTCTTGTCGGGGATTGGGAACCCTTCGCGAGAATGTCCAAAGTTTCAGCGGGATTTCCAAAATGTTGAGAGGAACTCGAAACATGTCAACCTTGGTTTTGAGAATCTCTCCCGGAGTTTGAGAGATTTGGACGTGAAAGGGTACCAGTCTTGTCGGGGATTGGGAACCCTTCGCGAGAATGTCCAAAGTTTCAGCGGGATTTCCAAAATGTTGAGAGGAACTCGAAACATGTCAACCTTGGTTTTGAGAATCTCTCCCGGAGTTTGAGAGATTTGGACGCGAAAGGGTACCAGTCTTGTCGGGGATTGGGAACCCTTCGCCACAATGTCCAAAGTTTCAGCGGGATTTCCAAAATGTTGAGAGGAACTCGAAACATGTCAACCTTGGTTTTGAGAATCTCTCCCGGAGTTTGAGAGATTCGGACGTGAAAGGGTACCAGTCTTGTCGGGGATTGGGAACCCTTCGCGAGAATGTCCAAAGTTTCAGCGGGATTTCCAAAATGTTGACAGGAACTCGAAACATGTCAACCTCGGTTTTGAGAATCTCTCCCGGAGTTTGAAAGATTTGGACGTGAAAGGGTACCAGTCTTGTCGGGGATTGGGAACCCTTCGCGAGAATGTCCAAAGTTTCAGCGGGGTTTCCAAAATGTTGAGAGGAACTCGAAACATGTCAACCTCGGTTTTGAGAATCTCTCCCGGAGTTTGAGAGATTTGGACGTGAAAGGGTACCAGTCTTGTCGGGGATTGGGAACCCTTCGCGAGAATGTCCAAAGTTTCAGCGGGATTTCCAAAATGTTGAGAGGAACTCGAAACATGTCAACCTCGGTTTTGAGAATCTCTCCCGGAGTTTGAGAGATTTGGACGTGAAAGGGTACCAGTCTTGTCGGGGATTGGGAACCCTTCGCGAGAATGTCCAAAGTTTCAGCGGGGTTTCCAAAATGTTGAGAGGAACTCGAAACATGTCAACCTCGGTTTTGAGAATCTCTCCCGGAGTTTGAGAGATTTGGACGTGAAAGGGTACCAGTCTTGTCGGGGATTGGGAACCCTTCGCGAGAATGTCCAAACTTTCAGTGGGATTTCCAAAACGTTGAGAGGAACTCGAAACATGTCAACCTCGGTTTTGAGAATCTCTCCCGGAGTTTGAGAGATTTGGACGTGAAAGGGTACCAGTCTTGTCGGGGATTGGGAACCCTTCGCGAGAATGTCCAAAGTTTCAGCGGGATTTCCAAAATGTTGAGAGGAACTCGAAACATGTCAACCTCGGTTTTGAGAATCTCTCCCGGAGTTTGAGAGATTTGGACGTGAAAGGGTACCAGTCTTGTCGGGGATTGGGAACCCTTCGCGAGAATGTCCAAACTTTCAGTGGGATTTCCAAAATGTTGAGAGGAACTCGAAACATGTCAACCTTGGTTTTGAGAATCTCTCCCGGAGTTTGAGAGATTTGCATGTGAAAGGGTACCAGTCTTGTCGGGGATTGGGAACCCTTCGCGAGAATGTCCAAACTTTCAGTGGGATTTCCAAAATGTTGAGAGGAACTCGAAACATGTCAACCTCGGTTTTGAGAATCTCTCCCGGAGTTTGAGAGATTTGGACGTGAAAGGGTACCAGTCTTGTCGGGGATTGGGAACCCTTCGCGAGAATGTCCAAAGTTTCAGCGGGATTTCCAAAATGTTGAGAGGAACTCGAAACATGTCAACCTCGGTTTTGAGAATCTCTCCCGGAGTTTGAGAGATTTGGACGTGAAAGGGTACCAGTCTTGTCGGGGATTGGGAACCATTCGCGAGAATGTCCAAAGTTTCAGCGGGATTTCCAAAATGTTGAGAGGAACTCGAAACATGTCAACCTCGGTTTTGAGAATCTCTCCCGGAGTTTGAGAGATTTGGACGTGAAAGGGTACCAGTCTTGTCGGGGATTGGGAACCCTTCGCGAGAATGTCCAAAGTTTCAGCGGGATTTCCAAAATGTTGAGAGGAACTCGAAACATGTCAACCTTGGTTTTGAGAATCTCTCCCGGAGTTTGAGAGATTTGGACGTGAAAGGGTACCAGTCTTGTCGGGGATTGGGAACCCTTCGCGAGAATGTCCAAAGTTTCAGCGGGATTTCCAAAATGTTGAGAGGAACTCGAAACATGTCAACCTTGGTTTTGAGAATCTCACCCGGAGTTTGAGAGATTCGGACGTGAAAGGGTACCAGTCTTGTCGGGGATTGGGAACCCTTCGCGAGAATGTCCAAAGTTTCAGCGGGATTTCCAAAATGTTGAGAGGAACTCGAAACATGTCAACCTCGGTTTTGAGAATCTCTCCCGGAGTTTGAAAGATTTGGACGTGAAAGGGTACCAGTCTTGTCGGGGATTGGGAACCCTTCGCGAGAATGTCCAAAGTTTCAGCGGGGTTTCCAAAATGTTGAGAGGAACTCGAAACATGTCAACCTCGGTTTTGAGAATCTCTCCCGGAGTTCGAGAGATTTGGACGTGAAAGGGTACCAGTCTTGTCGGGGATTGGGAACCCTTCGCGAGAATGTCCAAAGTTTCAGCGGGATTTCCAAAATGTTGAGAGGAACTCGAAACATGTCAACCTCGGTTTTGAGAATCTCTCCCGGAGTTTGAGAGATTTGGACGTGAAAGGGTACCAGTCTTGTCGGGGATTGGGAACCCTTCGCGAGAATGTCCAAAGTTTCAGCGGGATTTCCAAAATGTTGAGAGGAACTCGAAACATGTCAACCTTGGTTTTGAGAATCTCTCCCGGAGTTTGAGAGATTTGGACGTGAAAGGGTACCAGTCTTGTCGGGGATTGGGAACCCTTCGCCAGAATGTCCAAAGTTTCAGCGGGATTTCCAAAATGTTGAGAGGAACTCGAAACATGTCAACCTCGGTTTTGAGAATCTCTCCCGGAGTTTGAGAGATTTGGACGTGAAAGGGTACCAGTCTTGTCGGGGATTGGGAACCCTTCGCGAGAATGTCCAAAGTTTCAGCTGGATTTCCAAAATGTTGAGAGGAACTCGAAACATGTCAACCTCGATTTTGAGAATCTCTCCCGGAGTTTGAGAGATTTGGACGTGAAAGGGTACCAGTCTTCTCGGGGATTGGGAACCCTTCGCGAGAATGTCCAAAGTTTCAGCGGGATTTCCAAAATGTGGAGAGGAACTCGAAACATGTCAACCTTGGTTTTGAGAATCTCTCCCGGAGTTTGAGAGATTTGGACGTGAAAGGGTACCAGTCTTGTCGGGGATTGGGAACCCTTCGCGAGAATGTCCAAAGTTTCAGCGGGGTTTCCAAAATGTTGAGAGGAACTCGAAACATGTCAACCTCGGTTTTGAGAATCTCTCCCGGAGTTTGAGAGATTTGGACGTGAAAGGGTACCAGTCTTGTCGGGGATTGGGAACCCTTCGCGAGAATGTCTAAAGTTTCAGCGGGATTTCCAAAATGTTGAGAGGAACTCGAAACATGTCAACCTCGGTTTTGAGAATCTCTCCCGGAGTTTGAGAGATTTGGACGTGAAAGGGTACCAGTCTTGTCGGGGATTGGGAACCCTTCGCGAGAATGTCCAAAGTTTCAGCGGGATTTCCAAAATGTTGAGAGGAACTCGAAACATGTCAACCTCGGTTTTGAGAATCTCTCCCGGAGTTTGAGAGATTTGGACGTGAAAGGGTACCAGTCTTGTCGGGGATTGGGAACCCTTCGCCAGAATGTCCAAAGTTTCAGCGGGATTTCCAAAATGTTGAGAGGAACTCGAAACATGTCAACCTCGGTTTTGAGAATCTCTCCCGGAGTTTGAGAGATTTGGACGTGAAAGGGTACCAGTCTTGTCGGGGATTGGGAACCCTTCGCCAGAATGTCCAAAGTTTCAGCGGGATTTCCAAAATGTTGAGAGGAACTCGAAACATGTCAACCTGGGTTTTGAGAATCTCTCCCGGAGTTTGAGAGATTTGGACGTGAAAGGGTACCAGTCTTGTCGGGGATTGGGAACCCTTCGCGAGAATGTCCAAAGTTTCAGCGGGATTTCCAAAATGTTGAGAGGAACTCGAAACATGTCAACCTCGGTTTTGAGAATCTCTCCCGGAGTTTGAGAGATTTGGACGTGAAAGGGTACCAGTCTTGTCGGGGATTGGGAACCCTTCGCGAGAATGTCCAAAGTTTCAGCGGGATTTCCAAAATGTTGAGAGGAACTCGAAACATGTCAACCTCGGTTTTGAGAATCTCTCCCGGAGTTTGAGAGATTTGGACGTGAAAGGGTACCAGTCTTGTCGGGGATTGGGAACCCTTCGCGAGAATGTCCAAAGTTTCAGCGGGATTTCCAAAATGTTGAAAGGAACTCGAAACATGTCAACCTCGGTTTTGAGAATCTCTCCCGGAGTTTGAGAGATTTGCACGTGAAAGGGTACCAGTCTTGTCGGGGATTGGGAACCCTTCGCGAGAATGTCCAAAGTTTCAGCGGGATTTCCAAAATGTTGAGAGGAACTCGAAACATGTCAACCTCGGTTTTGAGAATCTCTCCCGGAGTTTGAGAGATTTGGACGTGAAAGGGTACCAGTCTTGTCGGGGATTGGGAACCCTTCGCGAGAATGTCCAAAGTTTCAGCGGGATTTCCAAAATGTTGAAAGGAACTCGAAACATGTCAACCTCGGTTTTGAGAATCTCTCCCGGAGTTTGAGAGATTTGGACGTGAAAGGGTACCAGTCTTGTCGGGGATTGGGAACCCTTCGCGAGAATGTCCATAGTTTCAGCGGGATTTCCAAAATGTGGAGAGGAACTCGAAACATGTCAACCTCGGTTTTGAGAATCTCTCCCGGAGTTTGAGAGATTTGGACGTGAAAGGGTACCAGTCTTGTCGGGGATTGGGAACCCTTCGCGAGAATGTCCAAAGTTTCAGCGGGATTTCCAAAATGTTGAGAGGAACTCGAAACATGTCAACCTTGGTTTTGAGAATCTCTCCCGGAGTTTGAGAGATTTGGACGTGAAAGGGTACCAGTCTTGTCGGGGATTGGGAACCCTTCGCGAGAATGTCCAAAGTTTCAGCGGGATTTCCAAAATGTTGAGAGGAACTCGAAACATGTCAACCTCGGTTTTGAGAATCTCTCCCGGAGTTTGAGAGATTTGGACGTGAAAGGGTACCAGTCTTGTCGGGGATTGGGAACCCTTCGCGAGAATGTCCAAACTTTCAGTGGGATTTCCAAAATGTTGAGAGGAACTCGAAACATGTCAACCTTGGTTTTGAGAATCTCTCCCGGAGTTTGAGAGATTTGGACGTGAAAGGGTACCAGTCTTGTCGGGGATTGGGAACCCTTCGCGAGAATGTCCAAAGTTTCAGCGGGATTTCCAAAATGTTGAGAGGAACTCGAAACATGTCAACCTCGGTTTTGAGAATCTCTCCCGGAGTTTGAGAGATTTGGACGTGAAAGGGTACCAGTCTTGTCGGGAATTGGGAACCCTTCGCGAGAATGTCCAAAGTTTCAGCGGGATTTCCAAAATGTGGAGAGGAACTCGAAACATGTCAACCTCGGTTTTGAGAATCTCTCCCGGAGTTTGAGAGATTTGGACGTGAAAGGGTACCAGTCTTGTCGGGGATTGGGAACCCTTCGCGAGAATGTCCAAAGTTTCAGCGGGATTTCCAAAATGTTGAGAGGAACTCGAAACATGTCAACCTCGGTTTTGAGAATCTCTCCCGGAGTTTGAGAGATTTGGACGTGAAAGGGTACCAGTCTTGTCGGGGATTGGGAACCCTTCGCGAGAATGTCCAAAGTTTCAGCGGGATTTCCAAAATGTTGAGACGAACTCGAAACATGTCAACCTCGGTTTTGAGAATCTCTCCCGGAGTTTGAGAGATTTGGACGTGAAAGGGTACCAGTCTTGTCGGGGATTGGGAACCCTTCGCGAGAATGTCCAAAGTTTCAGCGGGATTTCCAAAATGTTGAGAGGAACTCGAAACATGTCAACCTTGGTTTTGAGAATCTCTCCCGGAGTTTGAGAGATTTGGACGTGAAAGGGTACCAGTCTTGTCGGGGATTGGGAACCCTTCGCGAGAATGTCCAAAGTTTCAGCGGGATTTCCAAAATGTGGAGAGGAACTCGAAACATGTCAACCTCGGTTTTGAGAATCTCTCCCGGAGTTTGAGAGATTTGGACGTGAAAGGGTACCAGTCTTGTCGGGGATTGGGAACCCTTCGCGAGAATGTCCAAACTTTCAGTGGGATTTCCAAAATGTTGAGAGGAACTCGAAACATGTCAACCTTGGTTTTGAGAATCTCTCCCGGAGTTTGAGAGATTTGGACGTGAAAGGGTACCAGTCTTGTCGGGGATTGGGAACCCTTCGCGAGAATGTCCAAAGTTTCAGCGGGATTTCCAAAATGTTGAGAGGAACTCGAAACATGTCAACCTTGGTTTTGAGAATCTCTCCCGGAGTTTGAGAGATTTGGACGTGAAAGGGTACCAGTCTTGTCGGGAATTGGGAACCCTTCGCGAGAATGTCCAAAGTTTCAGCGGGATTTCCAAAATGTGGAGAGGAACTCGAAACATGTCAACCTCGGTTTTGAGAATCTCTCCCGGAGTTTGAGAGATTTGGACGTGAAAGGGTACCAGTCTTGTCGGGGATTGGGAACCCTTCGCGAGAATGTCCAAAGTTTCAGCGGGATTTCCAAAATGTTGAGAGGAACTCGAAACATGTCAACCTCGGTTTTGAGAATCTCTCCCGGAGTTTGAGAGATTTGGACGTGAAAGGGTACCAGTCTTGTCGGGGATTGGGAACCCTTCGCGAGAATGTCCAAAGTTTCAGCGGGATTTCCAAAATGTTGAGACGAACTCGAAACATGTCAACCTCGGTTTTGAGAATCTCTCCCGGAGTTTGAGAGATTTGGACGTGAAAGGGTACCAGTCTTGTCGGGGATTGGGAACCCTTCGCGAGAATGTCCAAAGTTTCAGCGGGATTTCCAAAATGTTGAGAGGAACTCGAAACATGTCAACCTTGGTTTTGAGAATCTCTCCCGGAGTTTGAGAGATTTGGACGTGAAAGGGTACCAGTCTTGTCGGGGATTGGGAACCCTTCGCGAGAATGTCCAAAGTTTCAGCGGGATTTCCAAAATGTGGAGAGGAACTCGAAACATGTCAACCTCGGTTTTGAGAATCTCTCCCGGAGTTTGAGAGATTTGGACGTGAAAGGGTACCAGTCTTGTCGGGGATTGGGAACCCTTCACGAGAATGTCCAAAGTTTCAGCGGGATTTCCAAAATGTTGAGAGGAACTCGAAACATGTCAACCTCGGTTTTGAGAATCTCTCCCGGAGTTTGAGAGATTTGGACGTGAAAGGGTACCAGTCTTGTCGGGGATTGGGAACCCTTCGCGAGAATGTCCAAAGTTTCAGCGGGATTTCCAAAATGTTGAGAGGAACTCGAAACATGTCAACCTCGATTTTGAGAATCTCTCCCGGAGTTTGAGAGATTTGGACGTGAAAGGGTACCAGTCTTGTCGGGGATTGGGAACCCTTCGCGAGAATGTCCAAAGTTTCAGCGGGATTTCCAAAATGTTGAGAGGAACTCGAAACATGTCAACCTTGGTTTTGAGAATCTCTCCCGGAGTTTGAGAGATTTGGACGTGAAAGGGTACCAGTCTTGTCGGGGAATTGGGAACCCTTCGCGAGAATGTCCAAAGTTTCAGCGGGATTTCCAAAATGTGGAGAGGAACTCGAACATGTCAACCTCGGTTTTGAGAATCTCTCCCGGAGTTTGAGAGATTTGGACGTGAAAGGGTACCAGTCTTGTCGGGGATTGGGAACCCTTCGCGAGAATGTCCAAAGTTTCAGCGGGATTTCCAAAATGTTGAGAGGAACTCGAAACATGTCAACCTCGGTTTTGAGAATCTCTCCCGGAGTTTGAGAGATTTGGACGTGAAAGGGTACCAGTCTTGTCGGGGATTGGGAACCCTTCGCGAGAATGTCCAAAGTTTCAGCGGGATTTCCAAAATGTTGAGAGGAACTCGAAACATGTCAACCTCGGTTTTGAGAATCTCTCCCGGAGTTTGAGAGATTTGGACGTGAAAGGGTACCAGTCTTGTCGGGGATTGGGAACCCTTCGCGAGAATGTCCAAAGTTTCAGCGGGATTTCCAAAATGTTGAGAGGAACTCGAAACATGTCAACCTCGGTTTTGAGAATCTCTCCCGGAGTTTGAGAGATTTGGACGTGAAAGGGTACCAGTCTTGTCGGGGATTGGGAACCCTTCGCGAGAATGTCCAAAGTTTCAGCGGGATTTCCAAAATGTTGAGAGGAACTCGAAACATGTCAACCTTGGTTTTGAGAATCTCTCCCGGAGTTTGAGAGATTTGGACGTGAAAGGGTACCAGTCTTGTCGGGGATTGGGAACCCTTCGCGAGAATGTCCAAAGTTTCAGCGGGATTTCCAAAATGTTGAGAGGAACTCGAAACATGTCAACCTCGGTTTTGAGAATCTCTCCCGGAGTTTGAGAGATTTGGACGTGAAAGGGTACCAGTCTTGTCGGGGATTGGGAACCCTTCGCGAGAATGTCCAAAGTTTCAGCGGGATTTCCAAAATGTTGAGAGGAACTCGAAACATGTCAACCTCGGTTTTGAGAATCTCTCCCGGAGTTTGAGAGATTTGGACGTGAAAGGGTACCAGTCTTGTCCGGGGATTGGGAACCCTTCGCGAGAATGTCCAAAGTTTCAGCGGGATTTCCAAAATGTTGAGAGGAACTCGAAACATGTCAACCTCGGTTTTGAGAATCTCTCCCGGAGTTTGAGAGATTTGGACGTGAAAGGGTACCAGTCTTGTCGGGGATTGGGAACCCTTCGCGAGAATGTCCAAAGTTTCAGCGGGATTTCCAAAATGTTGAGAGGAACTCGAAACATGTCAACCTCGGTTTTGAGAATCTCTCCCGGAGTTTGAGAGATTTGGACGTGAAAGGGTACCAGTCTTGTCGGGGATTGGGAACCCTTCGCGAGAATGTCCAAAGTTTCAGCGGGATTTCCAAAATGTTGAGAGGAACTCGAAACATGTCAACCTCGGTTTTGAGAATCTCTCCCGGAGTTTGAGAGATTTGGACGTGAAAGGGTACCAGTCTTGTCGGGGATTGGGAACCCTTCGCGAGAATGTCCAAAGTTTCAGCGGGATTTCCAAAATGTTGAGAGGAACTCGAAACATGTCAACCTCGGTTTTGAGAATCTCTCCCGGAGTTTGAGAGATTTGGACGTGAAAGGGTACCAGTCTTGTCGGGGATTGGGAACCCTTCGCGAGAATGTCCAAAGTTTCAGCGGGATTTCCAAAATGTTGAGAGGAACTCGAAACATGTCAACCTTCGGTTTTGAGAATCTCTCCCGGAGTTTGAGAGATTTGGACGTGAAAGGGTACCAGTCTTGTCGGGGATTGGGAACCCTTCGCGAGAATGTCCAAAGTTTCAGCGGGATTTCCAAAATGTTGAGAGGAACTCGAAACATGTCAACCTCGGTTTTGAGAATCTCTCCCGGAGTTTGAGAGATTTGGACGTGAAAGGGTACCAGTCTTGTCGGGGATTGGGAACCCTTCGCGAGAATGTCCAAAGTTTCAGCGGGATTTCCAAAATGTTGAGAGGAACTCGAAACATGTCAACCTCGGTTTTGAGAATCTCTCCCGGAGTTTGAGAGATTTGGACGTGAAAGGGTACCAGTCTTGTCGGGGATTGGGAACCCTTCGCGAGAATGTCCAAAGTTTCAGCGGGATTTCCAAAATGTTGAGAGGAACTCGAAACATGTCAACCTCGGTTTTGAGAATCTCTCCCGGAGTTTGAGAGATTTGGACGTGAAAGGGTACCAGTCTTGTCGGGGATTGGGAACCCTTCGCGAGAATGTCCAAAGTTTCAGCGGGATTTCCAAAATGTTGAGAGGAACTCGAAACATGTCAACCTCGGTTTTGAGAATCTCTCCCGGAGTTTGAGAGATTTGGACGTGAAAGGGTACCAGTCTTGTCGGGGATTGGGAACCCTTCGCGAGAATGTCCAAAGTTTCAGCGGGATTTCCAAAATGTTGAGAGGAACTCGAAACATGTCAACCTCGGTTTTGAGAATCTCTCCCGGAGTTTGAGAGATTTGGACGTGAAAGGGTACCAGTCTTGTCGGGGATTGGGAACCCTTCGCGAGAATGTCCAAAGTTTCAGCGGGATTTCCAAAATGTTGAGAGGAACTCGAAACATGTCAACCTCGGTTTTGAGAATCTCTCCCGGAGTTTGAGAGATTTGGACGTGAAAGGGTACCAGTCTTGTCGGGGATTGGGAACCCTTCGCGAGAATGTCCAAAGTTTCAGCGGGATTTCCAAAATGTTGAGAGGAACTCGAAACATGTCAACCTCGGTTTTGAGAATCTCTCCCGGAGTTTGAGAGATTTGGACGTGAAAGGGTACCAGTCTTGTCGGGGATTGGGAACCCTTCGCGAGAATGTCCAAAGTTTCAGCGGGATTTCCAAAATGTTGAGAGGAACTCGAAACATGTCAACCTCGGTTTGAGAATCTCTCCCGGAGTTTGAGAGATTTGGACGTGAAAGGGTACCAGTCTTGTCGGGGATTGGGAACCCTTCGCGAGAATGTCCAAAGTTTCAGCGGGATTTCCAAAATGTTGAGAGGAACTCGAAACATGTCAACCTCGGTTTTGAGAATCTCTCCCGGAGTTTGAGAGATTTGGACGTGAAAGGGTACCAGTCTTGTCGGGGATTGGGAACCCTTCGCGAGAATGTCCAAAGTTTCAGCGGGATTTCCAAAATGTTGAGAGGAACTCGAAACATGTCAACCTCGGTTTTGAGAATCTCTCCCGGAGTTTGAGAGATTTGGACGTGAAAGGGTACCAGTCTTGTCGGGGATTGGGAACCCTTCGCGAGAATGTCCAAAGTTTCAGCGGGATTTCCAAAATGTTGAGAGGAACTCGAAACATGTCAACCTCGGTTTTGAGAATCTCTCCCGGAGTTTGAGAGATTTGGACGTGAAAGGGTACCAGTCTTGT
>NW_028115984.1:0-41307 GCF_964273445.1 Streptopelia decaocto
CCTAACCCTAACCCTAACCCTAACCCTAACCCTAACCCTAACCCTAACCCTAACCCTAACCCTAACCCTAACCCTAACCCTAACCCTAACCCTAACCCTAACCCTAACCCTAACCCTAACCCTAACCCTAACCCTAACCCTAACCCTAACCCTAACCCTAACCCTAACCCTAACCCTAACCCTAACCCTAACCCTAACCCTAACCCTAACCCTAACCCTAACCCTAACCCTAACCCTAACCCTAACCCTAACCCTAACCCTAACCCTAACCCTAACCCTAACCCTAACCCTAACCCTAACCCTAACCCTAACCCTAACCCTAACCCTAACCCTAACCCTAACCCTAACCCTAACCCTAACCCTAACCCTAACCCTAACCCTAACCCTAACCCTAACCCTAACCCTAACCCTAACCCTAACCCTAACCCTAACCCTAACCCTAACCCTAACCCTAACCCTAACCCTAACCCTAACCCTAACCCTAACCCTAACCCTAACCCTAACCCTAACCCTAACCCTAACCCTAACCCTAACCCTAACCCTAACCCTAACCCTAACCCTAACCCTAACCCTAACCCTAACCCTAACCCTAACCCTAACCCTAACCCTAACCCTAACCCTAACCCTAACCCTAACCCTAACCCTAACCCTAACCCTAACCCTAACCCTAACCCTAACCCTAACCCTAACCCTAACCCTAACCCTAACCCTAACCCTAACCCTAACCCTAACCCTAACCCTAACCCTAACCCTAACCCTAACCCTAACCCTAACCCTAACCCTAACCCTAACCCTAACCCTAACCCTAACCCTAACCCTAACCCTAACCCTAACCCTAACCCTAACCCTAACCCTAACCCTAACCCTAACCCTAACCCTAACCCTAACCCTAACCCTAACCCTAACCCTAACCCTAACCCTAACCCTAACCCTAACCCTAACCCTAACCCTAACCCTAACCCTAACCCTAACCCTAACCCTAACCCTAACCCTAACCCTAACCCTAACCCTAACCCTAACCCTAACCCTAACCCTAACCCTAACCCTAACCCTAATGGCACCCTAACCCTAACCCTAACCCTAACCCTAACCCTAACCCTAACCCTAACCCTAACCCTAACCCTAACCCTAACCCTAACCCTAACCCTAACCCTAACCCTAACCCTAACCCTAACCCTAACCCTAACCCTAACCCTAACCCTAACCCTAACCCTAACCCTAACCCTAACCCTAACCCTAACCCTAACCCTAACCCTAACCCTAACCCTAACCCTAACCCTAACCCTAACCCTAACCCTAACCCTAACCCTAACCCTAACCCTAACCCTAACCCTAACCCTAACCCTAACCCTAACCCTAACCCTAACCCTAACCCTAACCCTAACCCTAACCCTAACCCTAACCCTAACCCTAACCCTAACCCTAACCCTAACCCTAACCCTAACCCTAACCCTAACCCTAACCCTAACCCTAACCCTAACCCTAACCCTAACCCTAACCCTAACCCTAACCCTAACCCTAACCCTAACCCTAACCCCTAACCCTAACCCTAACCCTAACCCGACACCCTAACCCTAACCCTAACCCGACACCCTAACCCTAACCCGACACCCTAACCCTAACCCGACACCCTAACCCTAACCCGACACCCTAACCCTAACCCGACACCCTAACCCTAACCCGACACCCTAACCCGACACCCTAACCCTAACCCTAACCCTAACCCTAACCCTAACCCTAACCCTAACCCTAACCCGACACCCTAACCCTAACCCGACACCCTAACCCGACACCCTAACCTGACACCCTAACCCTAACCCGACACCCTAACCCGACACCCTAACCCGACACCCTAACCCGACACCCTAACCCGACACCCTAACCCTAACCCGACACCCTAACCCTAACCCGACACCCTAACCCGACACCCTAACCTGACACCCTAACCCTAACCCGACACCCTAACCCTAACCCTAACCCTAACCCTAACCCTAACCCTAACCCTAACCCTAACCCTAACCCTAACCCTAACCCTAACCCTAACCCGACACCCTAACCCTAACCCTAACCCTAACCCTAACCCGACACCCTAACCCGACACCCTAACCTGACACCGTAACCCTAACCCTAACCCTAACCCTAACCGTAACCCGACACCCTAACCCGACACTGTAATGTGAAACTGTAAGCTGACACTGTAATCTGACATCCTCAGTGTATGTTTACAGTGTTGTTTGACAGTGTAATGTGATATTATAATTGTGTAGTTATGGCCTAAGTCGAAATTGTTATAGTCCATTGAGTCTGTAATGTTGTGAGTATTGTGTAGTGATTAGTTTGTGGTGGTAATAAAAATGTACATGTCAAGTCTTGTTTTGAGGGGCAATGAATGCATAATATCTGTTTTGATTGTGGTAATTTGGTATGTTCGATGAGTCTTGATGTTATTGTCTTGGTTTCAGTTTCTGTTATTGTGTATCATTCTATGTGTTGTGTCAGCTGTGTGGTGTAACTATTGTTGCAGTTTTGTTTGTAAGGTTGTGATATTAGTTGATGTTGTTTTTGTATGTGTTTGTGGTAACTGTTGTTGCTCCTGTAGGTTATTAGTGAATGGTGTTATGTGTGGGTGATTGGGTTGTGGTGTATGTGTTAAGTGTCTTGTTTTGACCTTTGACCCTCATTTGCATATGTGATGTGTTGTGGTGCATTTCTGTTTATGTTATTTGTTGTGGCTGTTGTGGATGTTGAGGTGTTGTGGTATGTAATGTAGATGAGCGGCAGGGGAAAAAAAAAATTTGCCTAATTTGCATATTTAATGAGCTCATTTGCATAATTAGTTTTATATTTGCATGGCCAGGGGAGTAGTCCCTAATTAATGTTGTGGTTTGTTTTGTTGATTAATTAGGGAGTACTCCCCTGGCCATGCAAATGTTTTTTTCTGGGGGCCCATATTGTGTATGTATATTTGTGTATAAAAAGAATAAAAATAATAAGTCTGGTGCAGCAGTAGGGCTTTGGATGCTCAAGGGGGGTTCTTGATTTCTTTATTCTTTTATTTTTTTTTTCCTCCCCTTGAGCATCCAAAGCCCTACTGCTGCACCTGAAAAAACCAATAACTTTTAGTTTAGTTTTATTTAAAATGAAACTACCTGCCATGCAAAACAAACTCTACCATAACAGCACACTCAACCACATTCAAGCTGAACTGTCACTCCACTCAAAGTCCAGGACACACACACAACACAAAGTCCAGCATGCACACAAGACACAGACAGAGACAGAGGCAAAGTCCAGAACACACACACACACACACACACACACACACAAGACAGAGACAAAGTCCAGCACGCACACACACACACACAAGACAGAGACAAAGTCCAGCATGCACACAAGACACAGACAGAGACAAAGTCCAGCACGCACACACACACAAGACTGAGACAAAGTCCAGCACACACACAGACACAAGACTGAGACAAAGTCCAGCACGCGCACACACACACACACACACACAAGACAGAGACAAAAGTCCAGCATGCACACAAGACACAGACAGAGACAAAGTCCAGCACACACACAGACACAAGACTGAGACAAAGTCCAGCACACACACAGACACAAGACTGAGACAAAGTCCAGCATTCAAACAGAACACAAAGTCCTCCATGCAGACAAAACAGAGACAAAGTCCTGGACACACACACACAAGACAGAGACAAAGTCCAGCACACGCACAAGACAGAGACAAAGTCCAGCACACACACAAGACAGAGACAAAGTCCAGCACACACACAAGACAGAGACAAAGTCCAGCACGTGCACACACAACACAGACAAAGACCAAGTCCGGCACACGCTCACCTGCACAATCCACACACTCTCAAACTTGGGTACGTGCACCAAACATCCGGCTGTTGCTCCACTCGAACTGAAAAAAAGACGCCAGACAACAAAAACGTATGTCTGCTTTATTAGCTTTGTGGTGGCCCTTAGATAGGACCGACCTCTTCAAACCAAACATTACAACATCATAACCAACTATTTGTTTAATCTAAGCCAGCAGATTACAAACATGCTTACTTTACACTGTTCCATGGTCACAGTTTCCATAACCTGAAAAACTCCTCCTTATTACAGCTTTTAAACATAATGTATCACAATGCATAAGGCGACAGAACGCCATCCCTTCAGGTTCGTGGCCGTTACGGCGTTTCTCACCCGAGGGCGAACCTTAAACGGACTCTCAGTTCCCGCATGCGTTATCAAACACGCACCTTTATTACATATTGGAGGTATTACAATGATTACACATTTGAGGTAGTACAATTATAACACAACACAGAAAATCCAACTCATCTTTCTCACATCCCATTACAGAAGATAACACACTCCTATAGCAACCCTGTCCCTGTCCTCAGCCCTTTACTCACCCTGCTCCTGGGCCAATCGCGACCGCCTTCCTGGGACCTTTCCCTCCTGACAAGGACCAACCGCAGCCGTGATCCAGAACGGGTGTCAGTGGAAATGCTGTTCCTGGCAGCCTCAACGATAACCCTGCCTCTGAAACCGCTGTCCCAGACTGACCTGAATCTGAACATTGGCAATTAACATGACCGCATCAAGTGGTGTGGACCTGGGATAAAACACGCTCCTGAGGGCAGTGGATGGACAGGCGGGGAGGGAATCCCCTGGCTGGGGTTTTTGTAATCTATTTTGATTTTTTTTTTTTCCTTTTCAGGTAAATTTAAAAAAACCTACAACACCAAAACACAATCGTACCAGATCACACAGCCAAACCACACCACTGGCTCGGATACCAAACCCACCGCTCACTCATACAGCACCTGTTCCCCCGGCTCGTTCCCTTGCCCCACGTCTGCGTTGCCCCTCGGGAACGCCGTTCCCGGGAGCCTCAAAAATGACCCTGCCTACCAAAACCCCGGCCCGACAGGCGCCCGCGTCTGAACCTTGGCGATGAACGTCGCCTCACGGAGCGGCCGGGACCGGGGAAAAAAAAACCCAGCCGGGGGAAAAAAAAAAAATCCCCCGGCTGGGGTTTTTTTATTCTAGTTTAAATTTTAAATTTAGCTGAAAAGAAAAAAAATATTAACCTGAAAGAAACAAATACAGGACCAAAACACAACCGTTCCAATTCACACAGCTAACCACACCGCTCATACCCCTACCGACACCACCGCACACTGACACCACAGCCATTCTCTGCCGTTCTCCCTGTGTGCCGTGACACCGTCTCCCCTCGGGAACGCCGTTCCCGGGAGCTTCGAAAATGACCCTGCCTGCCAAAACCCCAGCCCGACAGGCACCCGCGTCCGAACCTTGGCGATGAACGTCGCCTCGCGGAGCGGCCGGGACCGGGGAAAAAAAAACCCAGCCGGGGGAAAAAAAAAAAATCCCCCGGCTGGGGTTTTTTTATTCTATTTTAAATTAAACATTTACCTGAAAGGGAAAAACCATTAACCTGCCAAAACCAATAACTACAACCCCAAAACACAGTATTACCACATCACACACCTCTAACGCACCACTCATTCGCCTACCGACACCACTGCACCCATTCTCTGCCCTTCTCCCCCTGTGCCTTCGCCCATCTCTGCATCGCCCCTCAGAAACACCATTCCTGGCGCCCTCTAAACTCACCCCGCCTGCCTAAACCCCGGTCCCGGCCGGACCTCCATCCGTACGTTGGGGATTAACGTCACCTCGCGGAGCCGCCGGGACCGGGGGAAATAAAACCTGGACGGGGGGTAAAACCCCCCAGCTGGGGCTTTTTTAATTCTTTACCTTTGGAATTTACCTGAAAAGGAAAAAAATTTGAACATCCAAGGAAAAAAAAACCTAAAACCCCGAGCTACATTCGCTCCAGGTTTCACACTATCCCAACGTGCTGCGCGTCATCTACCGCACCGACCCTTTTAAGTACCTGCCTCGAGCTAATTGTCAGGAGAGGAAAACAGTTTGCACTTAATTCCCTTGCCATCCTTCATATAGTTCTTGACCATGGTGACCTATTCTTCCACGGCTTCCCGATCGTGACATCGTGGAAAGTGATGGCGAGGGACGCTATTACTTGCTAAGTGGACAAAATATGCCGATCAAAATCGGCTGGAACTTGATTCAGATTGATTTCTACGTGGACGGGAGATGCCAAAGGCTAGAGGGAGGCCTTTCCCTTGAGTCGTGAGGTTCAGAATGGACCCCCTTGCTTTCTAAACTCCTCCGAGAGGGGAGTCTAGGTGCGGCTGGATCCGAACTTAGCCCCGCACCGGATCTATGGTTTGGCTCCCGGACTCACAGGGGATAGGGGAAACACCTAAGATATTATATTTACCTAAGGCCAAAGGATTGTACGTGTACACCTCATTCCTTATATCGCTCAGCCTGAATTTCAGAATTGCATCGCTCTACACCTCGACGTCCCTGCCTCCCTCCCGGGGGCGTGGGGACGGGTGGGTTGGGGTCTAAATCCTTGATCTATTGGGGCAAACTCTCAGACAAAAACCCTGTAAATAACTAACCAAACAGAACAGTACAGTGGGAAGGCTGAGTGGAGCTGCTGCTTCTGCTAAAGTCGCAGCCAAGCATAGAGATCCCTGGGTATTGATACCCTTACAAACTATTCACCCACCCCTCTACACTGTGATTTGGGCCAATAGCAATAGCTGAGTCTGTGGTCTTCTTGCTTCTCGGTGGATCCTTTGCGCTGACCTCGGACAGGACTTGGCTCTGCGCAGCTGTAGATTTTGTTTACGGTCCGTAGGAGCTCCTTTCCGGCCTTGAATGTGGCGTTTTCGCTGAAAGCAGCCTATTTCTTCAAAAAGGTGTAAAGCGGGCCTTATCTCACGAGTGTTAATCGGAGTCTGTAGCTGCTTTTGTTAAGATCAAAAAAGGCTATAACTGAGTGTTACATAGCCTAACAAAATGCCTTTTTGTAAGTAAGTGACTCATATTGACAATGTGATCACCTGCAAGGAAAAGAAAATAAAAGATTTCATTAAAACACGCTTCATCTCTGATAAAACAGCACACTACAGAAAACACTAGTGAACAATGTTCTTAGTAACAACTGCAAAACACCACTAAAAGGACTATGGACTCCCCTGCCCACAGCTACTCCATCCCACATGACTGCACAACCTCTGCCTATGCAATTTAACACGTCACCAGATTAACTGGGGACTCCCAGACCTCCGCCCACCCCCCCCGACTCCACGTGTCCGGGCAGAGCAGCTCCAGCCAAACGCGCACCCGCGCAGACAGACGCTGCACAGCATGTTATAGACCACACGATGGCAACGGCACCGACAACACCCAACGATGAGAACGACGCGAAACCAGACACGCATCGACCAAAATAACCTGCGGGGAGGCAGTGGCATAGCAAGGAGCCTCCACTGTGACCCCAGAAAACAAAGGAGCCGAAAGTCAGGGCCCCTTATGAGACGGCAGCACTGAACGACAAGAACGACTCCAAACCAGAGACTGCATCAATCAAAACAACCTGCAGGGAGGCAGCGGTGAGGCAAGGAGCCTCTACTGCAACCCCAGAAAAACATAAGAGCCGAACATCACGGCCCCTTATGAGACGGCGGCACTGGCGCAAACACACACAGAGACGGCGGCACTGGCGCAAACACACACAGAGACGGCGGCACTGGCGCAAACACACACAGAGACGGCGGCACTGGCGCAAACACACACAGAGACGGCGGCACTGGCGCAAACACACACAGAGACGGCGGCACTGGCGCAAACACACACAGAGACGGCGGCACAGCTTAAAAACTTCAAGATGCTGGGAAGAAGTGCCAGTCCCTGAGACTGGATGGGTAGAGAGCAGAGCTGCCGACGCAGCCCTCAGCAACACCAACTGACCAGAAACATCCAAAACGCCACGACCTGCCACACTTTCAGCTGCTGATATGGGAAAACCAGCACCCAATTGGCGCTACGTCAGTCAGCACGGGTGTTCCAGATCCCAGGATGGCACCTGAGGTGCCTTTCATGTCCCTCAAATGCAATAAGACCCCAGGATCGTCTGACAGGCGCAAGGCAGGCTTCCCGAACTACACCACAACGCAGACACAAGCTGGAGCTGCCCTGCCCGGCACACGCTGCTGTCGCACTCGGAAATTCTCTGGACCCTTCACCTGCCCAAAGGGACAGTTCCTGGAGGGCCCTTGCCCCGAACAGAACTTTACCCACCTCCCTGCAGTTCCCAGCCCCTTCCCAGCCCCCCAGTCTCCACTTAGCTTTCAGAGGGCCAAGAGACTGAATCCATCTTCAACGGATGAAAACACCACGTGCGCTGACAGGAATATTCCAGCATCGCCGGCTTCCTCCTCAACATCTACAGCAAGACGAGAAAACAAGCTCACTAAGCAGAGCAAGCACACAGTATAAAGGCACAAGGCACATCTTCCCACTGACACCACGCAACAACCCACCTGCTTGCGGCGCACGGCTCGCCTCCTCCGTCGCTCTTCTGTGCCAAGTTGTCCCTCTGCACCTGAAATCAAGGTATTCAACAAGTCACCCAGATGCTCATCAACAGCTTGACCATCCCACAGGTCTGCTTTCTGTTTAGGAATCCCACCAGAAGCTCTAATTGAGTCTCTAAAACACTGGCAAAGGGACAGTCCGCTCCCCTGCCCACGGCTACTCCATCCCAGATGACTGCACAACCTTTGCCTGCGCAGTTTAACATGTCAACAGATCAACCACGCACCCCTAGAGCTCCGTCCACCCACCCCGGACTCCACGCCTCCGGGCAGAGCAGCTCCCAGCCAAAGGTGCACGTGCGCAGACAGACGCAGCTCAGAACGTTATCGACAACACATCAACAGCGCCAAAGACACTCTATAACAAGAACAACTCCAAACCAGAGACTGCATCGACCAAAAGAACCTGCAGGGAGGCAGGGGTGAGGCGAGAAGTCTCCACTGCAACCCCAGAAAAAAATAAGAGCCGAACGGCACGGCCCCTTAGGAGACGGCGGCGCTGGCGCAAACACACAGAGACGGCGGCGCTGGCGCAAACACACAGAGACGGCGGCGCTGGCGCAAACACACGAGGCTGCTGCAAGACTAAGAACTTCTTCCCAGCATCTTGAAGTGCCAGTCCCTTAGACTGGGTGGGTAGAGAGCAGAGCTGCTGATGATGCAGCCCAGAACGACGCCACAAATCACAACTGACCGAAAACATCCCAAATGCAAACACCATCCACACTTTTGGCTTACAACACAAGAATCCAGCACCCAATTGGCACCAAGCCCATTGGCACTGGCGTTCCACATCCCGGGACGGCACCCGAGAGGCACGTTGTGCCCCTTGAGCACAACGAGACCCCAGGATCGTCTGACAGGCGCAAGGCAGGCTTCCCGAACTACACAACGCAGACACAGGCTGGAGCTGCCCTGCCCGGCACACGCTGGCGTCACACTGTAAAGTTCCCTGCGCCCTTTACCCGCCCAAAGGGGACTGCTCCTGGATGGCCCTTTCCCTTACCAGAACTTTACCCCCCTCCCTGCGGTTCCCAGCCCCTTCCCAGCCCCCCAGCCTCCACTTAGCTTTCAGAGGGCCAAGAGACTGAATCCATCTTCAGCAGAGAAAACGCCACGTGTGCAAACGGCCGTCTTCCTGCATCGCCGGGTTCCTCTTCAATGTCTACAGGAACACCTAGGATACAGAGAAACGACCAAGCTCAGCGAGAGCCACACGGCACAGCTTCCCTCTGGCGCCACGCGCCTACCCACCTGCTTATGGCGCGCGGCTCGCCTCCTCCGTCGCTCTTCCAGGCCAAGTTGTCCCTCTGCACCTGAAATCAAGGTATTCAACAAGTCACCCAGATGATCATCAACAGCTTGACCACCCCACAGGTCTGCTTTCTGTTTAGGAATCCCACCAGAAGCTCTAATTGAGTCTCTAAAACACTAGGGAAGGGACGGTCCGCTCCCCCGCCCACGGCTACTCCATCCCAGATGACTGCACAACCTTTGCCTGCGCAGTTTAACATGTCAACAGATCAACCGCGCACCCCTAGAGCTCCGTCCACCCACCCCTGACTCCACGCCTCCGGGCAGAGCAGCTCCCAGCCAAAGGTGCACGTGCGCAGACAGACGCAGCTCAGAACGTTATAGACAACACATCAACAGCACCAAAAACGCTCTATAACAGCAACGACTCCAAACCAGAGACTGCATCGACCAAAAGAACCTGCAGGGAGGCAGCGGTGAGGCGAGGAGCCTCTACTGCAACCCCAGAAAAAAATAAGAGCCGAACGGCACAGCCCCTTATGAGACGGCGGCGGCGCTGGCGCAAACACACAGAGACGGCGGCGGCGCTGGCGCAAACACACAGAGAGACGGCGGCGCTGGCGCAAACACACAGAGAGACGGCGGCGGCGCGACCAAGAACTTCTTCCCAGCATCTTGAAGTGCCAGTCCTTTAGACTGGATGGGTAGAGAGCAGAGCTGCTGATGATGCAGCCCAGAACGATGCCATAAATCACAACTGACCGGAAACATCCCAAATGCAAACACCATCCACACTTTCGGCTGACAACACAAGAATCCAGCACCCAATTGGCACCAAGTCGATTGGCACTGGCGTTCCAGATCCCAGGATGGCACCCGAGAGGCACGTTGTGCCCCTTGAGCACAACGAGACCCCAGGATCGTCTGACAGGCGCAAGGCAGGCTTCCCGAACTACACAACGCAGACACAGGCTGGAGCTGCCCTGCCTGGCACACGCTGGCGTCGCACCGTAAAGATCCCTGCGCCCTTTACCCGCCCAAAGGGGACTGCTCCTGGACGGCCCTTTCCCTTACCAGAACTTTACCCCCCTCCCTGCGGTTCCCAGCCCCTTCCCAGCCCCCCAGCCTCCACTTAGCTTTCAGAGGGCCAAGGGACCGAATCCATCTTCAACGGATGAAAACGCCACGTGAGCGAACGGCCGTCTTCCTGCATCGCCGGGTTCCTCTTCATTGTCTACAGGAACACCTAGGAAACAGAGAAACGACCAAGCTCAGCGAGAGCCACACGGCACAGCTTCCCTCTGGCGCCACGCGCCGACCCACCTGCTTACGGCGCACGGCTCGCCTCCTCCGTCGCTCTTCCGGGCCAAGTTGTCCCTCTGCACCTGAAATCAAGGTATTCAACAAGTCACCCAGATGATCATCAACAGCTTGACCATCCCACAGGTCTGCTTTCTGTTTAGGAATCCCACCAGAAGCTCTAATTGAGTCTCTAAAACACTGGCAAAGGGACAGTCCGCTCCCCTGCCCACGGCTACTCCATCCCAGATGACTGCACAACCTTTGCCTATGCAGTTTAAACTGTCAACAGATTAACCGTGCACCCCTAGAGCTCCGTCCACCCACCCCTGACTCCACGCCTCCGGGCAGAGCAGCTCCCAGCCAAAGGTGCACGTGCGCAGACAGACGCAGCTCAGAACGTTATCGACAACACATCAACAGCACCAAAGACACTCTATAACAAGAACAACTCCAAACCAGAGACTGCATCGATCAAAAGAACCTGCAGGGAGGCAGCGGTGAGGCGAGGAGCCTCTACTGCAACCCCAGAAAAAAATAAGAGCCGAACGGCACGGCCCGTTATGAGACGGCGGCGCTGGCGCAAACACACAGAGACGGCGGCACTGGCGCAAACACACAGAGACGGCGGCACTGGCGCAAACACACAGAGACGGCGGCACTGGCGCAAACACACAGAGAGGCTGCTGCAAGACTAAGAACTTCTTCCCAGCATCTTGAAGTGCCAGTCCCTTGGACTGGATGGGTAGAGAGCAGAGCTGCTGATGATGCAGCCCAGAACAACACCATAAATCACAACTGACCGAAAACATCCCAAATGCAAACACCATCCACACTTTTGGCTGATGACACAAGAATCCAGGACCCAAGTGGCACCAAGTCAATTGGCACTGGCATTCCAGATCCCGGGATGGCACCCGAGAGGCACATTGTGCCCCTTGAGCACAACGAGACCCCAGGATCATCTGACAGGCGCAAGGCAGGCTTCCCGAGCTACACCACAACGCAGACAGGCTGGAGCTGCCCTGCCGGGCACATGCTGGCGTCACACTGTAAAGTTCCCTGGTCCCTTTACCTGCCCAAAGGGGACTGTTCCTGGACAGCCCTTTCCCTTACCAGAACTTTACCCCCATCCCTGTGATTCCCAGCCCCCCAGCCTCCACTTAGCTTTCAGAGAGCCAAGGGACTGAATCCATCTTCAACGGATGAAAATGCCACGTGTGCTAACGGGGATCTTCCAGCATCACCGGGTTCCTGTTCAGCGTGTGCAGGAACACCTAGGAAACAGAGAAACAACCAAGCTCAGCGAGAGCCACACGGCACAGCTTCCCTCTGGCACCACGCAACGACCCACCTGCTTACGGTGCGCGGCTCGCCTCCTCCGTCGCTCTTCCAGGCCAAGTTGTCCCTCTGCACCTGAAATCAAGGTATTCAACAAGTCACCCAGATGCTCATCAACAGCTTGACCATCCCACAGGTCTGCTTTCTGTTTAGGTATCCCACCAGAAGCTCTAATTGAGTCTCTAAAAAACTGGGGAAGTGACAGTCCGCTCCCCTGCCCACAGCTACTCCTTCCCAGATGACTGCACCACCTTGGCCTGCACAGTTTAACACATCAACAGATCAACCGTGCACCCCTAGAGCTCCGTCCACCCACCCCTGACTCCACGCCTCCGGGCAGAGCAGCTCCAGCCAAATGCGCACGTGCACACAGACGCACCTCAGAACATGATCGACAACACATCAACAGCACCAAAAACGCTCTATAACAAGAACGACTCCAAAACAGAGACTGCATCGATCAAAAGAACCTGCAGGGAGGCAGCGGTGAGGTGAGGAGCCTCTACTGCAACCCCAGAAAAAAATAAGAGCCGAACGGCACGGCCCGTTATGAGACGGCGGCGCTGGCACAAACACACAGAGACTAAGAACTTCTTCCCAGCATCTTGAAGTGCCAGTCCCTTGGACTGGATGGGTAGAGAGCAGAGCTGCTGATGATGCAGCCCAGAACAACACCATAAATCACAACTGACCGGAAACATCCCAAATGCAAACACCATCCACACTTTTGGCTGATGACACAAGAATCCAGGACCCAATTGGCACCAAGCCAATTGGCACTGGCACCCAGATCCCGGGATGGCACCCGAGATGCACGTTGTGCCCCTTGAGCACAACGAGACCCCAGGATCGTCTGACAGGCGCAAGGCAGGCTTCCCGAACTACACAACGCAGACACAGGCTGGAGCTGCCCTGCCCGGCACACGCTGGCGTCGCACTGTGAAATTCCCTGGACCCTTTACCTGCCCAAAGGTGACTGTTCCTGGACGGCCCTTTCCCTTACCATAACTTTACCCCCATCCCTGCGGTTCCCAGCCCCTTCCCAGCCCCCCAGCCTCCACTTAGCTTTCAGAGAGCCAAGGGACCGAATCCATCTTCAACGAATGAAAACGCCACTTGCACTGACAGGGATATTCCAGCATCGCCGGGTTCCTCTTCAGCATCTGCAGGAACACCTAGGAAACAGAGAAACGACCAAGCTCAGCGAGAGCCACACGGCACAGCTTCCCTCTGGCGCCACGCAACGACCCACCTGCTTACGGCGCACGGCTCGCCTCCTCCGTCGCTCTTCCATGCCAAGTTGTCCCTCTGCACCTGAAATCAAGGTATTCAACAAGTCACCCAGATGCTCATCAACAGCTTGACCATCCCACAGGTCTGCTTTCTGTTTAGGTATCCCACCAGAAGCTCTAATTGAGTCTCTAAAACACTGGGGAAAGGACAGTCCGCTCCCCTGCCCACAGCTACTCCATCCCAGATGACTGCACCACCTTGGCCTGCACAGTTTAACACGTCAACAGATCAACCGTGCACCCCTAGAGCTCCGTCCACCCACCCCTGACTCCACGCCTCCGGGCAGAGCAGCTCCAGCCAAAGGTGCACGTGCGCACACAGACGCACCTCAGAACGTTATAGACAACACATCAACAGCACCAAAAACGCTCTATAACAAGAACGACTCCAAACCAGAGACTGCATCGATCAAAAGAACCTGCAGGGAGGCAGCGGTGAGGCGAGGAGTCTCTACTGCAACTCCAGAAAAAAATAAGAGCCGAACAGCACGGCCCGTTATGAGACGGCGGCGCTGGCGCAAACACACAGAGACGGCGGCGCTGGCGCAAACACACAGAGAGGGTGCAAATACAAGAAGCTGCTGCAAGACTTAAAACCTTCAAGATGCTGGGAAGAAGTGCCAGTCCCTTAGACTGGATGGGTAGAGAGCAGAGCTGCTGATGATGCAGCCCAGAACTACACCGTAAAACACAACTGACCGAAAATGTTCAAGATGCAAGAACCGTGCACCCTTTCGGCTGCCGATACAAGAAAACCAGCAGCCGATTGGTGCTACGCCGATCGGCACCGGCTTTCCAGACCCCGGGATGGCGCTTGAAATGACTTTCGTGCCCCTGGAGCGCAATGATACCCCAGGATCGTCTGACGGGCGCGAGGCGGCTTCCCGAACTACGCAACAACGGACGCGGGCTGGAGCTGCCCTGCCCGGCACACGCTGGCATGGCACCGTAAAGGTCCCTGACCCCATTTATCTGCCCAAAGGGGACTGCTCCTGGACTGCCCTTTTCTGTCTCAGAACTTTAAACCCTCCCTGCAATTCCCAGCCCCTTCCCAGCCCTCGTGCCTCCACTTAACTTTCAGAGGGCCAAGGGACCGAATCCATCTTCAACAGGAAAACGCGATGTGGGCTAACAGGGATCTTCCTGCAGTTGTCGCTTTCTCCATCATCACCTACAATAAGGAAAGCAAGGACATGTGTACATTAGGCACCCACATAATATTTATCGGTAGTAGCCTACGAGTCATTGCTCACCTTGGCTGAGTTCTGGGAGGTACATTTGAATGACCTACCAGGGGCCACTGCACGCTGCAAAGGTTCTGGAAACAAAACACTCTGCTAGGAGAAGAGATTATATTAACAGCTATTAATACAGCAATACAAACCAAAAAACAACACTCCATCTTCATCGTAGTCAGGAACTACTGGAAAATGCAAAGCCCCTGGAACTGAATCAACAAATGAAACATAATGACAAACAACCTTTCTACTACAGCTGCTACTGAACCTTTGCTGCGCCCGAAGCTCTTCCCTCAAACGGACACCTCCGCTTCTCCTAAGACGTCTGCGCACGTAGCTGAAACGGCTCAAAAGCTGCCGACTGCCAAAGGAGCGGCAGAGGACCTGCACCGGAGCCATCCTGGAAAGGAATGAGCTCCCTACCCGGGGACTGGGGCTCAAATACCCTGAGCCCCACCCACCCCTGCCCACAATCCCCTGGGAAAGGGGAGGGATCAATCACCCCAGGCCCCACCCACCACCCTTATCAAATTACCTGGAATCTCACTTGAAGTGACAGCACCTGCACTTTATTACTGCTATTGCAGCTACAATGAGACTCAGTATGGATGTCAACTTCGGTTTTCTAGGGAGCACATAGAAAGGAGATACAATAACCAATGCTCCATCTTCATCATGGTCAGGAACTACTGGAAAATGCAAAGCCCCTAGAACTGAATCAACAAATGAAACATAATGACAAACAACCTTTCTACTACAGCTGCTACTGAACCTTTGCTGCGCCCGAAGCTCTTCCCTCAAACGGACACCTCCGCTTCTCCTGAGACGTCTGCACACGTAGCTGAAATGGCTCAAAAGCTGCTGACTGCTGAAGGAGCAACAGAGAACCTGCACCAAAGCCATCCTGGAGCGGAGTGAGCTCCCTACCTGGGGACTGGGGCTCAAATACCCTGAGCCCCGCCCACCCCTTCCCACAATCCCCTGGGAAAGGGGAGGGATCAATCACCCCAGGCCCTGCCCACCACCCTTATCAGATCACCTGGACCCTCACTGGAAATGACAGCACCTGCACTCCTGTCGGGCTCTGTCAGCCACTGTTGGTTTTTGTGAAGCCCTGTCGAGACCTCTTGGGGTCTGTCAGGCTCTATCAGGCTTTGATGGGCTCTGTAGGGCTCTGTCGAGACCTCTTGGGGTCTGTCAGGCTCTATCAGGCTGCGATGGGCTCTGTAGGGCTCTGTCGAGACCTCTTGGGGTCAGTCAGGCTCTATCAGGCTTTGATGGGCTCTGTAGGGCTCTGTCGAGACCTGTTGGGCTCTGCCGAGCCCTGTCAAGATTTCTCAGGCTCTGTTGAGGCCCCCAGGGCTCGGTCATACACATTGAGGCTCTATCAGGAACTGACAAGATTTGTCAGGCCCTGACGGGTCCTGTTGGGCTCTGTCAAGCTTTGTCAGGCTCTGTGAGGATCCGCCAAACTCTCTCGGGCCCTGTCGGGCTTTGTCAGGCAGTGTTGAGACCTGTCGGACTCTCTCAAGCTCTCAGGCCCTGCCTGGCTCTGTTGGTCCTTCCTGAGCTTTGTCTGCCCCTGTCATGCTCTGTCAGGTACACGGCTCATCAGGGGCGGGGAAGGAGTTGTAGGTCTGTAGGCCACACCCCCTGCAGGGAGCCCACCAATGGGGGTGGAAGTGTGGGTCAAGGGGGAGGAGCCCAGCTGGGAGGGTGGGGTGCTTGGAAAGGGGGTGGGGCCTGGTTGGGGCACACCCCTCCAGGAAGGCACATTGGGGAGAGCTTGGGAGGGGGGTGGGGGTTGGCAGTGGCCCCGCCCACACTTTCAGCCCCACCCTCAACCCTAAACCCCACCCCCAAATTCCTCACTGGAAATGGAACAAACCACATGCTTAAGGTTTTTTACATTATTTAATTTTATTGAGTGAAAATTGGCCCCAAAACCAGGTTAAAAATCCCCCAGCATGGCCCTGGGGGAGCAATGTCAGGATGGCAGCGGCACAGCGCTGCCCTTTTCCAAGATGGCCATCGGGGTAAACAGAGTCACAGGTCCCACCACCCACCTTGGGCCCCACACCAAAATGGCCACCCTAGGCAGGCCCCGCCCACCTCAGCCCCACCCTTCCAGCACAGCCATGGCAGCCATGGCCCCGCCCACCAGCACGGACACAGCAGCCGAGATGGCCACCCATCAGGGCAGCCATCTTGTTCCCATGGGCAGGGTGCAGGGCCACAGGGGCAGCCAGTGGGAGCAGCCGATACAGCCGGGAGCTGCTGCCTGAGCAGGGCCCAGATGAACAGCCCGTCCGGCAGTGCCAGCAGGGCTGCCAGCCCCCCCCCGCCATCTTGGATTCCAAGCAGGGTGGAGCCCAGCAGCCATGCTGCCCTCATTTTCTGTTGTGCACAGGGCCCTGCACAGCATCGCAACCCAGGACATCTGGTGGGGTGACAGGACCCAGGAATGTGGATCTATGCGCAGAACCCAGTAGCTGTGGGGTGCTACATATCAATGGGGCAGAGTGCTGGAACTATATGGTGCTGCAGAGCAGTGCTGTGGATGTACAGGGCAGACTGGATGTGTGGGGCACTGTGGGGCACTGCTGTGGGTCTATGGGGCAGGGTGCAGGAGCTACAGTGTGCTGTGTGGCAGCATTGCTGGCCTATGGGCTAGTGTGAACAAGCTACGGTGTTTTCTGGGACAGTGCTGTCGATCTATAAGGCAGAACTGTGGGGTGCTGTGGGGTTACACTGTAGGTCTATATGGCAGAGTAAACAAGATACAGGGTGCTGTGGGTGATGTATGGGGCAGAGTGGAGACATAGGGTGCTGTAGAGCAGTGCTGTCCATTTATGGGGCAGAGTAAAAGCAGCTATGGGGTGCAGTGACTCTATAGGGCAGAAGGGCTATGGGTTGCTGTGGGTCACTGTGTGGGTCACTCACTCATAGAGGGTTCAGCCTCTTCAGGGGTGTTCCACCTGACAACAATCCCATTGACCCCACAGCCCCCCTGACCCCCACACCCGCCCCATAGACCCTTGTGACCCACCCATAGTGGGCAGTGCAGGCGTGGTCAGGAGGGAGGGGTGGTCATGTGGCCAGAGGTGTGGGGTGCTGTGAGGCAGCACGTTGCACCAACGGGGCAGAATGCAGCACCTACAGGCTGCTGTGGGACAGCTCTCTGGGTCTAAGGGGCAGAGTCGAGTCCTATGGGGTCCTGTGGGGCAGCACTGTGGGTCTATGGAGCAGAGTAGGGTCACTATGGGGTGCTGGGGGGCACTGCTTTGGATGTATGGGGCAAATTACAAGAGCTATGTGGTGCTGTGGGGCAGTACTGGGCATCTTTAGGGCAGAGAGCAGGAGCCATGGGGTGCTGGGGGGCACTACTGTGCATGCATGGGGCAGAGTACAGGAGCTATATGGTGCTGTGGGGCAGTACTGGGCATCTATAGGGCAGAGTGCAAGAACCATGGGGTGCTGGGGGGCACTACTGTGGATGTATGGGGCAGAGTACAGGAGCTATATGGTGCTAGGGGGCAGTACTGGGCATCTATGGGGCAGAGTGCAGGAGCCATGGGGTGCTGGGGGGCACTACTGTGGGTGCATGGGGCAGAGTACAGGAGCTATATGGTGCTGTGGGGCAGTACTGGGCATCTATGGGGCAGAGTGCAAGAGCCATGATGTGCTGGGGGGCACTACTGTGGATGTATGGGGCAGAGTACAGGAGCTATATGGTGCTGGGGGGCACTACTGGACATCTATGGGGCAGAGTACAGGAGCTATATGGTGCTGTGGGGCACTACTGGACATCTATGGGGCAGAGTACAGGAGCTATATGGTGCTGGGGGGCAGTACTGTGGATGTATGGGGCAGAGCACAGGAGCTATATGGTGCTGGGGGGCACTACTGGGCATCTATAGGGCCACACACTGGGCACTGTTGCTGCTGTAACCACAGTAACCACTGTGACAGTCATTCAGACTCTGGAAATGAATCAAATGATGGTAAACCCATATCAGCATCAGTTGCCGGTTGTAAGAAAGTCACTAGAAAGACTACCCGTGCAGCAGATGATGGCACAGGGCCAACATCAACCCAAGGGCCATCATCATCAGGACAGGGAGGAGATGAAGTGACCACCACTCGGTCCTTTTCTCCAGGTGAACTGAGAGATCTGCGAAAAGACTTCAGTCGTCATGAAGGAGAGAATATTTTAACCTGGTTGCTCCGATGCTGGGACAATGGGGCAGAAACAATTGAATTGGAAGGTGGTGAAGCCAGGCAGCTGGGATCTCTGTCAAGAGATTCCACCATTGATAGGGCAATTGCAAGAGAGTCTAATGCCACTGCCCTCTGGACCCGACTCCTGGCAGCTATGAAAGTAAGATTTCCCTACAAGGAAGATTGTATATCCAAGTTAGGGAAATGGAATACTATGGAGAGAGGTATTCAGTTCCTGAGAGAATTAGCTGTGCGAGAGATCATCTATTTTGGACCAAACAGCCAAGAGGGGACAGACCCAGATAGAATCAATTGTACACGACCTCTGTGGCGCAGATTTGTACAAAGTGCACCACCTGCATATGCTAAGTCATTGGCAGGAATGGTCTGGTCAGCTGGAGGTGCACAAGATATTACTGAAGTGATTGAGCAGCTCCGGAACTTTGAGGACAGCCTTGCTGGTTCTCTACGGGCTTGTGTCTCTGCTGTAGAGAAACTGTGTGAAAAATCTGATGATCGGTTTGAAAAGCTGTTGCAAGAAATCAAAGAACTCAGAGAAGACACATACTATTCACGACCTGCACAAACCTATGTTTCAGCTGTTAGGAAAAGGCGTTTCCAATCTCGAGAGAGAGGACAGAGGCAGCCCACAAAAAGAGGTTCACTGTGGTTCTTCCTACATGAGCAGGGAGAAAACATGAATAAGTGGCATGGAAGACCTACCTCAGAACTTCAAGAACGAGTACGTGAGATCAAAGGAAAAACTCGTAGGAAGGTGGCTGCTCCAGTTTACAAAAGGAGCAGAAGAGATTCTGATGCTCTTGAAGAAACCTCTAATTCACACCCAGAGACTGTGCAAAACAGAAATTAGACGTGCCCTGCCTCCAACCAGGTGGAGGAAAGGGATAACAGAGTTTATTGGACTGTACAAATACAATGGCCTGGTACAACACACCCCCAGGAGTACAAAGCTTTAGTGGACACTGGTGCTCAGTGCACAATAATTCCTTCTAATTATAAAGGAACACAATCCATCAATATCGTTGGAGTGACTGGGGGATCCCAGGAACTGACTGCTGTAGAGGCTGAAATGAGCCTAACTGGAAAAAACTGGCAAAAGCATCCCATTGTGACTGGTCCAGATGCTCCGTGCATCCTTGGCATAGACTACCTCAAGAGAGGGTATTTTAAGGACCCAAAGGGGTATAGGTGGGCATTTGGTATAGCAGCTGTGGACACTGAGAAAACTGAACAGCTGTCTGATTTGCCTGGTCTTTCAGATGACCCTTCTGTTGTAGGACTGCTGATGGTTGACGATCAGCAGGTGCCAATTGCTACCACGACGGTGCATCGCCGGCAATATCGCACCAACCGAGACTCTTTGATTCCTATCCAGAAGTTGATCCGTCAATTGGAAAGCCAGGGTGTGATCAGTAAGACTCGCTCACCTTTTAACAGCCCAATCTGGCCAGTGCGTAAGTCTAGTGATGAGTGCAGACTAACTGTGGACTATCGTGGCCTGAATGAAGTTACGCCACCACTGAGTGCTGCTGTGCCTGACATGCTAGAACTGTGATTTGAACTGGAGTCAAAGGCAGCTAAGTGGTATGCTACAATTGACATTGCTAATGCATTTTTCTCTATTCCTGTAGCAGCAGAGTGCAGGCCGCAGTTTGCTTTCACCTGGAGGGGCATCCAGTACACGTGGAATCACTTGCCCCAGGGGTGGAAACACAGTCCTACCATCTGCCATGGACTGATCCAGACCACGCTGGAGCAAGGTAAAGCTCCAGAACACTTGCAATATATTGATGACATCATCGTATGGGGCGACACAGGGAAAGAAGTCTTCGAGAAAGGTGAGAGAATAATTCAGATTCTTTTGGATGCTGGTTTTGCCATAAAACGAAGCAAGGTCAAGGGACCTGCACGAGAGATCCAGTTTTTAGGAATAAAATGGCAAGATGGCCGTCGTCAGATCCCAATGGATGTGATCAACAAAATTGCTGCAATGTCTCCACCTACTAATAAAAAGGAGACACAGACTTTCTTGGGCGTTGTAGGTTTTTGGAGAATGCATATTCCTGAGTACAGCCACATTGTGAGCCCTCTCTATCGAGTGACTCGAAAAAAGAACCAGTTTGAGTGGGGCCCTGAACAACGACAAGCCTTTGAACAAATGAAGCGTGAGATAACTCATGCGGTGGCCCTTGGACCAGTTCGGACTGGACTAGATGTTAAAAATGTGCTCTACACCGCAGCCGGAGATAATGGACTTACCTGGAGCCTCTGGCAGAAAGCACCAGGAGAAACCCGAGGTCGACCCTTAGGTTTTTGGAGTTGAGGATACAAAGGATCTGAGGCCAACTATACTCCAACTGAAAAAGAGATACTGGCAGCATATGAAGGAGTTCGAGCTGCTTCAGAAGGGATCGATACTGAAGCACAGCTCCTCCTGGCACCTCGACTGCCGGTGCTGAGCTGGATGTTCAAAGGCACGGTTCCCTCTCCACATCATGCGACCGAAGTTACGTGGAGTAAATGGATTGCACTGATCACGCAACGAGCTCGAATTGGAAATCCCAGTCGCCCAGGGATCTTAGAAGTGATTACAGACTGGCCAGAAAGCAAAGACTTTGGGATGTCTCCAGATGAGGAGGAAGTAAAACGTGCTGAAGAAGCACCACCGTATAATACTCTTTCAGAGACTGATAAGCAGTATGCACTGTTCACAGATAGATCCTGTCGTCTGGTAGGAAAGCATCGAAGGTGGAAAGCTGCCGTGTGGAGTCCCACACGACAAGTTACAGAAGCCACTGAAGGACAAGGTGAATCGAGTCCATTTGCAGAAGTGAAAGCCATCCAGCTGGCTTTGGACATTGCTGAACGAGAGAAGTGGCCAATACTTTATCTCTATACTGACTCATGGATGGTGGCAAATGCCTTGTGGGGGTGGCTACAGCAATGGAAGAAAAGCAACTGGCAGCGCAGAGGTAAACCCATTTGGGCTGCCACGCTGTGGCAAGACATTGCTGCTCGGCTAGAGAGCCTGCCGGTGAAAGTTCGGCATGTGGATGCTCATGCGCCTAAAAGTCGAGACACCGAGGAACATCTAAACAACCAACAAGCGGATCAAGCTGCTAAGATTAAAGTAGCTGAGGTGGACTTGGACTGGAAACATAAAGGTGAACTTTTCCTAGCTCGGTGGGCCCATGATGCTTCAGGGCATCAAGGCAGAGATGCAACGTATAAATGGGCTCGCGATCGAGGGGTGGATTTAACTATGGACACTATTGCACAGGTTATTCATGAATGTGAAACTTGCGCCGAAATCAAACAAGCGAAACGGTTAAAGCCTGTATGGTATGGGGGGCGATGGTTAAAGTATAAGGATGGAGAAGCTTGGCAGATTGATTATATTACACTTCCACAAACACGTCAAGGTAAGCGTTATGTACTTACAATGGTGGAAGCAACCACTGGATGGTTGGAAACATATGCTGTACCTCATGCTACAGCCCGAAATACTATCTTGGGCCTTGAAAAGCAAGTCCTTTGGCGACACGGTACGCCAGAAAGAATTGAATCAGACAATGGTACTCATTTCAAAAACAGTCTTATAGACAATTGGGCCAAAGAACATGGTATTGAGTGGGTATATCATATTCCATATCATGCACCAGCCTCTGGGAAAATTGAAAGGTACAATGGTTTGCTAAAAACTACACTAAAGGCACTTGGTGGTGGAACCTTTAAAAACTGGGATTCACATTTAGCAAAAGCCACTTGGTTGGTCAACACCAGGGGATCAACCAATCGAGCCGGGCCTGCCCAATCAGAAATTCTACGGACTGTAGAAGGAGATAAAGTCCCTGTAGTACACATGACAAACATGTTAGGAAAGGCAGTCTGGGTTGCTCCTGCCTCAGGCAAATCAAGCCCATTCGTGGGATTGTTTTTGCCCAGGGACCTGGCAGCACCTGCTGGGTGATGCTTAAGGATGGAGAAGTTCGGTGTGTACCTCAAGGGGATTTGAGTTTTGGTGAAAATATTCAATACTGAACTGCATGATGTGAATTGCCGTACTAACAGTATTTAATAAGTGTCTTTCAGATCAAGACAGTGATGATGAAACCAGAGCCAGCTTCTTCGAGGGGCGCCTGACAAACTCCTCGAAGTTGATGTCTTTAACCCACAAACAGTGGTCATGAGATGCACTTGCACCACTTTTCCTGCCCTGGGAGACTGTTGTGACAAAATGAACTTAATGAACCTTTTAAAGGATGGTCCACTGATTAATTACTCCTGTGTATATATGTATATATATATATAGTAGTAGTGATTAATTAGATTGTGTTGATAGATTGTATTGATAAGGTTTAAGTATTCAGTGAATGGCATATTATAAGGGGTGGAATGTCCTGGTTTTGTTAAAAACAAGTTTCTCTTTCAGTGAATTTTGCCTGTCAGCTAAAGCTTCATATTAACTACACTTTCCTGGAGAACCAGACCCATGTTTTGGTAAACCTAGCAATGGAATGCAAACATATTGATAAGCATGGATGGACATCTCGCGAGAGGGACGACAAGAAAAAAGTGACCAAGAAACTGACCAACTCTGTATAACATTCCATTCACGTGAATACTTCATATAAAAGTGGGAGATCACGAGGATCTCGCCCCTTTTTTCCTTATGGCCAACATTAGGAGAGGATCTTGCTACTCATCCCTGAGAACTGAGGCCTAGTGACAGACTGAATCCAGCTCCAGTTGGCTGCAGAGTCTAATCCTGGACTTTGGGTGCCGGCTCTGCAGTTGCTGAGACTTTCAAGATTGGTTTTGCATATTTTGTATTATTTTCTCTATTCTTATTAGTAGCATTAGTAAAACATCTTTAATTTTTCCAACTCTCTTCTCTCTGTCCTTCTTTCCCTCCCGATCGCCTGTGCTGAGTGGAAGGGGGGAGAGGGAGAGGCAAAAGGGGGAAGTGGGGGGGAGAGGGGGTTAACAATACACCTGCCAGGGTTTTATTGTCACCCCGCAATCTTAACCCTCGACATGGAGGGGGGGCGCAAGATCAGTATAAGGAGGAGTTAGTTAAGAGTGCCACTGAGGAATTGAAAAGAAGGCAAGAGAAACAGAAACTGGTACCGAAAAATAGCGATCGGTATGAAGAAATAAGGAAAAAAGACAAGGGATTACAATTACCAACAGTAGGGAAAAACCTGTTTATAGATCTTATGGAAAAGAGCGCCCGGGAATTAAACGTCACATCATGCTGGATATGTGGGGGGTCTCCAACGGCAGAACGGTGGCCTTGGAGAGGAGAGAGTGTAAGCCCAGAAGGATTACTGGTACGGAACAGAACTCACGTAACTCGAGAAAAAAGACCAGAAGGATGGGTATTAAGTCACTTAATAATAGGGCAGATATGCCTGTCAAGGGATGATGGTAAACTGGATTTTACTGAATACGCTGGACAAACCCCTTGTAAGTTAGCGTTACGGGCAAATTCATCAAATACCTCTATTCCTCCCACTCGGTGGCCAGGTCCACCTGATGGATATTGGTCTCGAAATTGTAGCCTGGGAAATGAAACGATATGCTGCAAGAATCGAAGCAAAGCAAACCCCTTGGAGGGAATGGGGGATTTAAGGGGATCTTGGCAGAATCCTGGCTCTACCGATGTCAACGAACCATGGAAAGCCCCCGATGGATTATTTTGGATATGTGGGAATAGAGCTTAGAACAAGTTAATGCCTAAATGGAGAGGGTCTTGTACAATAGGGATAATTCAACCAGCATTTTTCCTTTTACCAAAGGAAAAAGGGAGTCATCTGGGGAAACCTCTGTACGAAACTTTAAAGAGAGAGAAGAGGGGTTTAACAAATGTCCCCATAGGAGGAACGCAAACTTGGAAAGATGATGAATGGCCTGCGAAAAGGATAATTGAATACTATGATCCAGCCACCTGGGCCCAAGATGGAAGCTGGGGATACCGTACCCCAATATACACGCTAAACCGAATTATCCGGTTGCAAGCAGTGGTTGAAATACTAAGCAACCGGACAGCTGAGGCACTGAATCTCATAGCAAGACAGTTGTCTCAGACCAGGGCTGCAGTGGACCAAAATCGGGTAGCCTTAGATTATCTTTTAGCTGAAGAAGGGGGTGTCTGTGGGAAATGGAATACTTCTGAGTGTTGTTTAGAAATAGATGGTAATGGGGAAGCTATCATGAAAATAGCAGAAGACATAAAACGAGTTGCGCGTGTCCCAGTACAGAAATGGAATTCTATACTTACCGGCCATTGGTGGGATCACTTCTTTGGGGGAGCTGTTTGTACCGTGTATGATCCCGTGCTTTATTCGGTTAATACATTCAGTACTCCAAGCCATGCAAATCTCAGCCATGCCTATAGATCCTGAAATGGCAACAAAAGGAACAGGGTATAAATTGATGATTTTCAAAGATAACACCAAACTGGACCTGGCCACCGCTAGGCAAGTACTAGCTAACGTTGAGGCCAAAGCACGAATCAAGAGGATAAAAAGAAAACGTGGCAACTGTCAAAAATTCACCTGTGATTCGTGCTAAGATGTTGAATGTTTACAGATATAACCAAATGAGGCACGGGCTCTGAACCTGGAAAAGGGAAAAGCTGTAGTTTTTGCCGTTCCAGTGCACGGTCAGAACCAAGGCCTATCCGAGAATTAAACCGAACTACGGTACGCCTCACCGCTACATACAGAGCTGGCTCTACACTGCAATACATTACATAACATACATTAACGTGGCAGCTTCTCTTTACAAGCGAGAAGGGAAAACAGGGACAGGTATCTGAAAAAACAAGGCAGAGAACACAGCAGCGGGGGGGACAGAGGAAAAGAGGCCGGAAGAGCACCGAGGAACAGGGCAGAGGAAGAAACAAATCGGCGCGGCGGGGCGGAGACGGAGGAAAAAAGCCCGGCACGGTCAATGGGACAGAGAGGAACGCGGCCACGGGCAGGGAGCGGGACACGGGGACGCAGCGAGAAACCACGGGACGCGGGGAGATACCAAAACGTCGGCAAAAAAGACTCTTGAACACTGTTCTGAAAGTGTTAAACGGCAGGCAATTTCAATACAGCGCACCGCACGCTCAAGGATCGCCCCTGTAATCGAGCGTGCATGTGACTCACGCTTCTTGGTATTTATTACATCTACCTATTGGATATTCATTTGCTCCCAGCGCTTAGTTAATGCATTAGACGGAAGCTCTTTCCATAACCCCACCCTTCGCTGGCAGTCCATCCTTGGTGTGCCAGCGTGTCCACCAAGGGTCTCCAGCGGTCCCCGGTGCCCCCCCGCCCCGGAGTCGGCTTCTCGACCTCATTTCTTGAGCACGCCCACTGTCATTTTGTGCTGCTACTCAAGTAGCTCCTTCTCCATTCAGTGGAACGTTCCATTTTCCCAGCCTGCGAGCCAAGGACATCCCGCTTTGCCCCACCTCCAGTCCCTGTAGAGCCAGTTTTTCTCTGTTCGGTTTCTGTTACGTTAGGCCTGGTCTTGCTACCCTATGCCGAGGGTTTTCTAAAAGATTTTTGTTCCTCCCATCAACGGGAAGCAAGAGGGAGAGCAACAGGCAAAACCGATGGCAGAGCGAGAGAGACCGCGGGGAGCACAGGGGGCTGGAGGAAGAAAGAGAGGAATGAGGAGCCCCGCGGAGAGACGGAGGGCAGGGAAAAAACAACAAAAAAAGAGAAAAACAGGGCGGGGGGCAGCACGAAGGCTCAGAACAGGAACGAGGACGGGAACAGCGCCGTACAGAATGAAGAAAGCCAGCAACGCTGAGCACGACAAAGGCACAGAGAGAGAAGACGAAGGGAGGGAGGAAGGAAAGAGAAAGACAGGAAGGTCAGGGGACAGAGCAGCACGTACAGACACAGAGAGGAAGAGAACAGCGGGGGGACACAGAGACGAGAGCGCAGCGGGGGGACACGCACACGGACGAGAGCGCAGCGGGGGGACACGCACACGAGAGCGCAGCGGGGGGACACGCACACGGACGAGAGCGCAGCGGGGACGGACACAGAGGAGAGAGCACAGCGGGGGGACACGCACACAGACGAGAGAGCGCAGTGGGGACGGACACGGACACGAGAGCGCAGCGCGGACAAGAGAACAGCGGGGACAAGAACGGGCCAGAGAAAGCGTGGGGAAAAAGGAGACGGAGGGGCAGGGAGGCACCAGGACACAGAAGCCGGGGACGAGGCCCGAGGGCCAGGGACTCACAGCGGCTCTCGCTTTCGGTGGCTGCCAGGAGGCTTCTAACAGCTCAGACACTCCTGTCCCCTCCTCTCCTCCCTCGGGGCGCTCGGCCGTCCTCAGCCTAGGAGAACACGGTGGGGTGTCAGGGCTGCTACGAGACGAGGCTTCGGGGACACGGAGCCTCGCTGGCTCGCTCGCCACGCAGCCGTCCCGCTCCAGGATACGCGCACGGACCTGCCGCGCACGTTGACGGCCTGGCCCGCTGCACGCCACGCAGAGGGACCCTTCGCCACCCGGAGAGAGGGGCTCCCTCTCTTGCCCGCCGCAGGAAGCAGACGTCGGGCCGACGGCCCCGCATTTCTTCCTCTTTACCTCTCCGGCTCCAGCCGCGGCAGCACCCGTCCACGGACGGGACGCGCTCCCCCGTCCCTTTTCCCGCCGCGCTGCCAGACGAGCCTCGCCAGCCCGAGGCGGGCGCAGCCAACGGCATCCCCGGGGTGGCAGCGAACGGCCGCATCCTCAGCGTGGCCTCTGGGAGCGGGAAAGAAGAAGCAGCAGCCGTTAGCACCGTAGCTCACCCCTGCCTGAGCCTGCTCCTTCCGCACGGGCCACCGGAGAGGTGCCGAGGGCCGGCCTGCCGCCTTCACCGTGGGGCTCGGGAGCGGCCCGGGAACACGGGACGGGTGGGCAGGAGCTGCCGCGGCTGGGGGCGGCTGCACGGGGCGAGCGGGGCCGCGGGAGGAGGCTCAGGGGGAGCTCTGGCGAGCTGGGGACGCACCCGGCATCTGCCCCCGGCCGGCTGGCGCCTCCTGCTCCTCTGCGGCACGCTGGCCAATACACTGACAATACATCTATTAGTTAAATAGAAACTAAGCACTCTGCTTCTAAACAACGTGTAATTTAATCTTCTGTCTCCCTCTTGTCATGCAGAAGGATCTAAAAGGCGAAAAATATCCCCTCAGCGTGCAGGGGGTCAGAAAGCATTTTACCTCACATCAACTGGTTAATGAGGGTATGAGTTCTATAACTTCATCGCAGCATACACTAACTTGGCAGCTTCTCTTGAATTCCCCCCTTTTCAATATACTTGCAAATTCTTTGGCAGTATAAATCTACAAAATATTATCATCTCGTGCTGTGGTACAGCACAATTATTTGTTACCCACTAGCAGTGCCAAACAGAACACTGTAGCATAATGTAACTCAAAATTACTAGCATCAAAATCAGAGTCATAAGATCAACGTTGATGGAGCTCTGAAGCCGCAGCTCCTGCCGGTTCTGACGGTTCTTTCTTATCTGGCACCTCTGGCTGCTTGTGTTTCTTATCTGGCACCTCTGGCTGCTTCGGGTCAAGCAGCGTCTCTGCCCCCTGGCCGTGCGCTGCAGTACCCGAGTTTCGCCACAGGGCGGCGACACTGAGGCGTGCCGCGGCACCGCATTGGGGCGGCCGGTGCAGCACCGCGCTTTGTCCACAGGACGGCGACACTGAGACCCGCCGCGGCACAAATGGCATTTCTGTCCCCCCAGAACTCCTGGGTCCCCTCCTGAACTCCTGGGTCCCTCCTGAACTCCTGGGTCCCCCCCAGAACTCCTGGGTCCCCTCCTGAACTCCTGGGTCCCCCCCTGAACTCCTGGGTCTCCCCGGAACTCCTGGGTCCCCTCCTGAACTCCTGGGTCCCCTCCTGAACTCCGGGCCCCCCCAGAACTCCTGGGTCCCCTCCTGAACTCCTGGGTCCCCCCCAGAACTCCTGGGTCCCCTCCTGAACTCCTGGGTCCCCCCCTGAACTCCTGGGTCTCCCCGGAACTCCTGGGTCCCCTCCTGAACTCCTGGGTCCCCTCCTGAACTCCGGGCCCCCCCAGAACTCCTGGGTCCCCTCCTGAACTCCTGGGTCCCCCCCAGAACTCCTGGGTCCCCTCCTGAACTCCTGGGTCCCCCCCAGAACTCCTGGGTCCCCTCCTGAACTCCTGGGTCCCCCCCTGAACTCCTGGGTCTCCCCGGAACTCCTGGGTCCCCTCCTGAACTCCTGGGTCCCCTCCTGAACTCCGGGCCCCCCCAGAACTCCTGGGTCCCACCTGAACTCCTGGGTCCCCTCCTGAACTCCTGGGTCCCCCCCAGAACTCCGGGGTCCCCCCCTGAACTCCGGGCCCGCCCTGAACTCTTGGGTCCCCTCTTGAACTCCGGGGTCCCCCCCTGAACTCCGGGGTCCCTCCTGAACCCCTGGGTCCCTCCTGAACTCCTGGGTCCCCCCCTGAACTCCGGGGTCCCCCCCTGAACTCCGGGGTCCCTCCTGAACCCCTGGGGGAAAGAAACATGCCCACTCCGAGCTCCCAAACACCAGGCAGCCCTGTGGAAACCAGTGAAAGCCAAGACTGACAGCAGCAATGGCAAGTGCAATCTGGCTTCAATTCTGATCATGCACTTCAAAGCCTCTCTCAGTCCTACCAATGACTGCTCCTTTTCTGGAAGGACAAACTTTCTTACCTGAACATCCTAAATTGAAGACTCCACGGAACAGAACGGGGATTGAGCCGCAGGACAACGTGCCATCGATTCACACTAATGGGGAAAAAAAACCCCTAGAAGTCAGCCCCAAATTTAAAATTGCACGTGTCTTTTCCAAGCAGAATGAGCCTGTGATTCCACAAAAAGGGACGGCAAAGAGCAGGTCAGCTTATCAGAGAAAGACAGTGACAGGGAGCCGGACGAGGTGACACAGAGAGAGGGAGAGCGAGGCAAAAGGGACGGAGAGGCCGAAATGACGCTCCACAGCCTCCCCTCCCTCGCCCCGACCCCCGTTTCCCCGTTAACTCCCGCTACCCGCCCCGAGACACCACGGACGCGTTGGCCAGGCAGGCAGCTGTTCAAACGGGATTGAGTCGACGCGCTCTGATTGGCTGCTTTCCACCCCACCGCGCCGTGCTCCTATTGGATGCGCCTTCCGCGGTCCGCGCCCAGGTGCCCGCCTCACGTCGGACCTGACTGAGGACTGCGCAATTTGGGCATGCGCAGTACGGACACCTCAACGCCCGCCCCTCCGGCAACCTCATTGGCTGCCTACGCACATCACTTGCCATTCTCCCCGCCTATCAGCGCTCCGCCCCTCCAGCCCTCCCGAGCCATCTGATTGGCCCGCTCTGGATCCTCACCCGCCTGCTCTGCCGGGCCCCCCCACGCCCCTTGGCCGCGCGGCTTCCAGCAGCCGCGTTTAAAGGAAACAACAAACCGCGCTCCTCTGCTTTACGCTGAAATGGGGGCGGGTGGGTCCCCACAGCAGGAAAACCCTTCCGTCTGCACTGCCCTTCGCCATTACAATTGCACAGCTGTGAACTCGGCAACGTAAAGCAGCCGTCTGACAGACACACACTCAGAACTTGACTAGGCTGGGGTTTCTGTCTGTCTTACACACACGGACCTGCACTTCTCTGAGGAAACAAAGTCATTTTTAAGCACGGCCCCTCTTTGGGGAAAATACATGCCCACTCCGAGCTCCCAAACACTCGGGAGCCGTGGGGAAACCAGTGAAAGCCAAGACCGACAGCAGCAACGGCAAGTGCAATCTGGCCTCAATTCTGATCACGCACTTCAAAGCCTCTCTCAGTCCTACCCATGACGGCTCCTTTTCTGGAAGGACAAACTGAACGTCCTAAACTGAGGACTGCACGGAACACAACTCCACTGGCAGCCAATTTGCCTCTTCTCCGGCTTCCACGTGGAATATCTTGTAGCGTCCTCCAACTCGCAAACGTTCTTCCCCGGTCCACGGCCCCAGACGCGGAATCTCCTGAGCAGCGAGCGGGATCAACCGCGCGGGATTTTCTTCACGGCACAGAGAAAGCGACGCTGGCAAAAAAGCTCCAACGACTGGGCGCTCTTGCATCACTTATATTCACATAATTCTTAGATACGCGTTACAATTTTTGAAAAGTTTGACATACATCTACAGTAGGAAATATTTGACGACGTTAGTTATAATCTAGTTTCTTACCAACAATACATCTGAGCTCTCGGCTTCTGAACAACGTGTTACTTAGCATTCTGTCTCCCTCTTGTCATGCAGAAGGGGCTAAAACGTGACAAATGTCCCCTCATTGTGCAAGAGAGAGCGCAACAGGAAAAACCCCTCGCTGTCCCGGGGGAGGATCTCTGGGGGTCCCCCCGGTGTCCCGGGGGAGGATCTCTGGGGGCCCCCTCGGTGTCCTGGGGGAGGATCTCTGGGGGTCCCCCCGGTGTTGCTGTGGCCCCGGGGGGTCCTCACTGTCCTTGGCTCTCATGGAGGGGGTCCCCACAACCTCCTCGGGGTGTCCCCCAGCCCCTATAGACTCTGCCCGTAGCCCCTCCTGGACCGCCCCATTCAGCACTGGGGGGGACGGGGCTGTGACCCCAAACAGCGCCCCGCCCCCTGACCCCGCCCGCCAGAGAACAGAGACAGCGGTAAAATCCATCACTTTAATAGAGTGGGGGGGGCCCAACAGGTCACCCTCCCCCAAGACAAAAACAGGGGCCCCACGGCCCCCCCAGTCCCACACACCTCGGGGGGGCAACAGGAAATAAATAACAGAGAAGGGGGCCCAAGGACAAAGGGGCGCAGGGGGGATGGGGTGTCACTAAGCGCAGGGTGCCAGGGGGGTCAGGGGTCCCCAAGGTGCTGCGGGGGGGACTCGGGGGGTGGCTCACGGTGGCTCTTGAGCGTGTGGAACTTGAGGCCCTGGGGGGTCCGGAAGCAGCGGGGGCAGCGAGGGCAGGGCAGGGGGGGAGGCCCTCCGCTCCCCCCGGCCCCCCCATGGTGCCGCATGTGCCACGTCAGCGACGCGCGTTGGCGGCAGCGGAATCCACAGAGCTGGCACCTGGGGGGGACAGCGGGTCAGGGGGCGCCTGTGCCACCCCCTCACTGCAGGGGGGTCTCCAGCATCCCCACTCGCTACACAGGGGTCTCTGCGTCCCCGTGTCCCCACTCACTCCCCGGGGGTCTCTGCGTCCCCGTGTCCCCACTCACTCCCCCGGGGTCTCTGCGTCCCCATGTCCCCACTCACTCCACGGGGGTCTCTCCGCTGTGTGTCCGTCTATGAACATCCAGGTGGTTTTTGCGCTTGAACGATTTCCCGCAGGTGTCGCAGGGGAACTCGCGTGTGCCTGGGGACATGGGGACATCGTTGAGGGACACGGGGACATCGTTGAGGGACACTGGGGGACGCTGGGGACTCACCCGAGGCCACGAGCATTTGCCGGCGCAGCTGTAAGCTCCTCCGAGAGGCCTGGGGACAATTGAGGGGACAACCGTGGGCACACCCCCAGGGATACCCCCGTGTCCGTCCCCTGTGCTGCACCGAGCCCGGAGGGCGGTGAGGGGGTTCTGGGGGGACACAAGGGAACATGGGGGGGCAGGGAGAAGACACAGGGGCTGTCGGGGGGGCAAGGGGTACAGAGGGTGTTTGGGGGTCTCAGGGAGCACAGGGGGTGTTGGGGGGTTTGTACCTGGCAGCTGCTGCGGAACCGTCCCCGTTTTGGGGGGGGGGCATCACCAATGGGCTCCGGGAGCCCCCCAGAGGGCGGGGGAGGGGCGCGGCCCCGCCGGCTGCGCCGCCTGCACGGGGGAGGGGAGAGGGGCGAGACCCCCCCTCAGCACGGGAAGGATTCATCCAGCCCCCTTAATGTGCCTGAAGAGCCCCAAACCCCAAACGGCCCCCCAGAACAAACCCCCCAGAACAGCCCCTGGCCCCCAGGTTCCCCCATGACCCCCTGAACCCCCAATGACACCCCCAAAACCTGTAGGTACCCCCCCGGCCCCCCCACTTCCCCAGGGACACCCCAAACTCTCCCCAGCCAACCTGAGCGGCTCCCGCGGGATCTCGTAGACAATGGTCAACCCGTCCTCCTCGGGAAGGGGGTCCTGGGGGGGCTCCGGGGGGGGCTCGACCGTGGGAACCGGCGGCTCCTCCTGCTTCAGCCCCGGCACCTCCTGCTGCTCCTCTGGGGGGACGACTGTGACACACCCCCGAAACCCTCCCCATCCCCGTGACCCCCCCCCACCCCCAGTCCCTGTGACCCCCCAAACCCTCCCCATCCCCGTGACCCCCCCCCACCCCCAGTCCCTGTGACCCCCACTCCCTGTACCTGTTTTGGGGGGGGGGGGCCCCGAGGGGAGGGCGCCCCCCCCGTCCAGCAGCGCGCAGGGCAGCTCGGCCCCTCCCACGTCCAGCTGCAGCCCCCCCAGTGCCTCGAACGGGGGGGTGGCCAGGATGAGCAGGGGGGGGCCCAGCGGGACGGGGGGGCCCAGCCCCACACACAGCACAGCCTCCAGTGCTGCCCCCCGCCCCCCACTTGGGGGTTGACCTGGCCCTTCCGCACCCCCCGCTGCTGGGGGGGCCCCCCTGGGTGCAGCCTCTGAGCTGGAGCTGCTGCTGCTGCCTGAGGGAGAGATGGGGGGGCTGGGAACCGGAGGGAAGGGAGCCCCAAAGAGGAACCCCCCACAAGGGGCACCCCCCACAAAGGAATCCCCAGCCCCAAAGGAGAACCCCTGAGGTGTCCCCTGCACCCCCCACCCCCAGGCCAGGCTCCCCACCACCGCTGGTCCCCCCTCACTGTCACTGCTGTCCCCCCCCGCCACCGTCACCTTCACTGTCCACCCTCACCATCACTGTCAGCCCCCCAGCATCCCTGCCCCCCCCACACTCCCTGCTCACTGTCACCGCCCCCTGCACTGTCACTGTCCCTTTACGGTCACTGCTGTCCCCTCTGCCCGCCTCGCTGTCCTGTCCCCCAGCGCCGTCCCTGTCCCCCCCCCGCTGCCGGTGTCCTGTCCCCTCGCCGCTGTCCCGGCCCGCCCGCTCACCGCTGTCCCCCCCGCTGTCGCTGTCACTGTCGCTCTGGGTGCGCGGCGGGTGCAGGTCCTGGAAGTAGCGGTGTCCGCGCTCGCACTGCCACACGGCCGTGCTGCTGAGCCCCAGCGCCGGCTCCAGCTCCGCCAGCCGCGGCTCGGCCGGGCAGCGCCCGCGGTGGTCCTGGTACCACAGCGCCGCGTGCCGCAGGCAGTTCACGTTGCGCCGCCGCCCTGGGGGGAGCCTGACACCCCCAGAGCCACAGACCCCCCAGAGCCCCACGACCGCCCCAGACCCCACCCTGGGGAGAGCCTGACGCCCCAGAGCCCACAGACCCCGCCCTGGGGAGAGCCTGACGCCCCAGAGCCCATAGACCCCCAGAGCCCCACGGACCGCCCCCAGACCCCGCCCTGGGGAGAGCCTGACGCCCCAGAGCCCACAGACACCCCCAAAGTGGGGAGCCTGACGCCCCAGAGCCCATAGACCCCCCAGAGCCCCATGGACCGCCCCCAGACCCCACCCTGGGGAGAGCCTGACACCCCAGAGCCCACAGACCCGGCCCGGGGGGTCCTGCCCCCTCGCCCCCTCCCCCCAGCACTCACTTTTCTTCCGCTTGGGCATTTTGGGGATTTGTTCCACGGCTTCCTGTGGAGAGAGGGGGCGAGCGGGCGGTCAAACCGGGACAAACCCCCAGTCCCCCGGGGTCCCCGTTACCCCCGGCCCCGCCCCCCGCGCCGCCCGGTTCCCCCGGTCCCTCCCGCTCCCCGGCCCCGCCCCCGCGCCGCCCGGTTCCCCCGGTCCCTCCCGCTCCCCGGCCCCGCTCCCCACGCCGCCCGGTCCCCCGGTCCCTCCCGCTCCCCGGCCCCGCTCACCCGCGCCGCCCGGTTCCCCCGGTCCCTCCCGTTCCCCCGGTCCCTCCCGCTCCCCGGCCCCGCTCACCCGCACCGCCCGGTCCCTCCCGCTCCCCGGCCCCGCTCACCCGCGCCGCCCGGCGCGCTGCCCCCGCTCCAGCCCCAGCAGATAGGCCGCGAGCTTCGCGTCGCTCCAGCCGCTGCGGCGCCGCAGGTCGACCCAGGGCCCGTGCGCCTCGCCCAGGTACACCCGCCGCACGTCGTACTTCTTCCGCGACTCCAGCCGCCGCCGCGCCCGGTCCGACTCCGTCAGCCGCGGCCGCCCCCGCGCCTTCCGCCCGCCCACGGGCTCACCGGCGGGGCCGCCCCCGGGCCCCCGGGCCCCCCGGACCCGCCGCCCGGGCCCCGCTCGGCCGCGCTCATGCCGGGCCCGCCGCCCCGCGCCCCGCGGCGCGCGATGATGACGCCACCGCCGCGGCGGCTGGAGGCGCCGTGTGACGCGAGGGCGCGGTACACTGCCCATGCGCGGGGGAGGGCGGCTGGCAGCCAGGGAGCGTGCGCGCGCGCTTCCGCCAGGCCCCGCCCAGGGCGCGTCAGGACGGCCCGTGCGCATGCGCGGAGCCCGGGGTGCCCGCTCTCCGCGGAGCGCCTCCCTGTAGCGGCCCCGGGCTCTGCGCCCCCAAACCCGACACAGATCACCCCAACCTGACACTAAACATCCCAAACTCAACACTAATCATCCTGAACCCAACACAGGTCACCCCAGAAATGACACTTATCACCAAAACGACACTAAATACCCCAAAACGACACAAATAACCCCAAACTGGTGTCGGTTCCTTTATTTCCGCGGAGGCTCCAGCACGGGGGGCTGGGGGGGCCCTGCCCGCAGTCGGAGCCCCGGGGGGTCACGGAGGGGTCCCCGCCCCCCAGGCGGAACACGACGGGCGTCTGTCCAAGCACCGGGTTGTCCTGCTGCAGCCCCGCGATCCAGCGGCCCAACGTGCGCCGGTCGCCCGCGCCCGCCATGCAGAGCGCGAACACGGGGCCCTCGAGCACTGTGAGGGCAGGGCGGGGCTGCGGACACGCCCTGCCCTGCCCCGCCCGGCCCTGCCCCCTGCCTGGCCCCGCCCACCACCGGCCTGCCCCACACCTGACCCCGCCCCACCCTCTGGCCCCGCCCACCGCCCAGCCCTGCCCCACACCTGGCCCCGCCTACCGCCTGGCCCCGCCTCACCCCTGGCCCCGCCCTGCCCCACCCTGGCCCCGCCTGCCGCCTGCCCCCCGCCCCACCCCCTGGCCCCGCCACCACCCAGCCTGCCCCACACCTGGCCCCGCCCCGCCACCCGGCCCCGCCCCACCCCCTCGCCCGCCCCCATACCCTCATCCACATCGAACTCGTCATCGTCCCAGGGGCCCGCGCTCCAGGTCCAGGTCCAGGCTCAGCGGGTAGTACAGGCTGCGCTCGGGGTCGGGAGGCTCGGCCTGGAGGGCAGGGGGGTCCCACAGGTCCCCCACGTCCCCTGGGACCCCCCGTTCCCATCCTGGTCCTCTTCTCACCCTCGGGGGGCCCTGGTGGGTCCCCCCATCACCCCCCCTCCCCTGGGTCCCCTCGTCCCCCCTCTCACCCCCAGGGAGGGTCCCGGCGGGTCCCCCTCAGCACGTGGTACTGGAGCCGGTGGCCGCGCAGCCAGATGGGGAACGGCCCCTCCACGAACACGGGCCGGGCCGGGTTGTGCTGGGCCAGCAGCTCCTGCTGGTCCGGGCTTTGTGCACCTGGGGACAAAAACAGCACCCCAAAACTGACAGGGACCCCAACATCCCCAGGGCTGGGCCGTGCTGGGCCAGGAGCTCCCGCTGGTGGGGCTCCTGGGAGCCTGTGGGGGACACCCCAAAATAAATACCCCGGGGACCCCCACCCACCACCACAGGGGTCCTCGGAATGCCTGGGTCCCTTGCACAGGCCAGCGTCGCCAGCCCCACAACGCTGGGTCTCCCCAAACACGAGAGGCCAGAAATGGAAACCCCCACAACACGCAGGACCCCCTCAGGGGCCCCCAGGAGCCCCCCCCCATCACTCACCCACGATGAAGGGCTGGACGGAACCTTCGTCACCCCCCTCATCTGGCACCGGCTCCTGCGGGGGGACATGGGGGTCACCAGCCCCCCAGCAACACCGGGGACATCCTGTGTCCCACATCCCTCTGTCCCCCGGGGCGCCCCCGTCCCCGTCCCGCCGCACCTGGAACACGGTGATCCGCGCGTCGGGGTCGCTGGCGATGCGCCGCAGCGCCAGGCGGGCGATGGGCAGCCCGGGCGGGGGGCAGCACGGGGGGGCAGCGGGTGGGGGTCCAGGTGCCGCGCGCGGGGCAACCAGTACAGCAGCCGCTGGCACTTCCGCACGGGGCGGCTGCGCGGCCCGAAGATCCCGAGCAGCAGGAACCGCGTCTCGGCGTCCGGCATCACACCTGACGGACCCAGGCGTCCGGGGGACACGGCGTTCAGCGGACCCAGGCGTCCGGGAGGAACCCAGGCATACAGCCGCCCCTCCGCAGGGAACCAGTGACCCCTCCCAGGGGACCCAGGAGCTGAGGGGAGACCAGGTGTCCCAGGAGCCCCCTCCCCAGGGAACCGGTGACTTCTCCCCAGGGGCTCAGGGGGACCCAGGAGTCCGGGGACACGGGGTTGAGGGGACCCAGGCGTCTGGGGACAGGGTGTTCGGGGACCCAGGCGTCCGGGGACATGGTGTTCGGGACCCAGGCGTCCGGGGGACAGGGTGTTCAGGACCCAGGAGTCCAGGGGACATGGCATTCGGGGACCCAGGAGTCCGGGGGACAGGGTGGTTCAGGGACCAGGCGTCCGGGGGACAGGGCGTTCAGGGACCCAGGCATCCGGGTGACAGGGTGTTCGGGGACCCAGGCGTCCGGGGACACGGCGTTCGGGGACCCAGGCATCCGGGGGACACGGCGTTCGGGGACCCAGGCGTCCGGGGGACAGGGCGTTCGGGGGACCCAGGCGTCCGGGTGACAGGGTGTTCGGGGACCCAGGCGTCCGGGTGACAGGGTGTTCGGGACCCAGGCATCCGGGGGACAGGGCGTTCGGGGACCCAGGCATCCCGGGGGACAGGGCGTTCGGGGACCCAGGGCGTCCGGGGACAGGGCGTTCGGGGACCCAGGCGTCCGGGGGACAGGGCGTTCAGGGACCCAGGCGTCCGGGGGACAGGGTGTTCGGGGACCCAGGCGTCCGGGGGACAGGGTGTTCGGGGACCCAGGCGTCCGGGGACATGGCGTTCGGGGACCCAGGCATCCGGGGGACAGGGCGTTCGGGGACCCAGGCGTCCGGGGGACAGGGTGTTCGGGGACCCAGGCGTCCGGGGACAGGGTGTTCGGGGACCCAGGCGTCCGGGGACAGGGTGTTCGGGGACCCAGGCGTCCGGGGACAGGGCGTTCGGGGACCCAGGCGTCCGGGGGACAGGTGTTCGGGACCCAGGCGTCCGGGGACAGGGTGTTCGGGGACCCAGGCGTCCGGGGGACAGGGCGTTCGGGGACCCAGGCGTCCGGGGGACAGGGCGTTCGGGGACCCAGGCGTCCGGGGCCGCGGCGCAGGGCCCGGGCTCACCGTGCCGCTCCATCTGCTCCAGCAGCCGCAGCCCGCACTCCTGCTGGCGCGGGAAGGGCCCGAGCAGGCGCTGCAGCGGCCCCCGGGGCAGCCAGGGCCCGCGCGGCAGCAGCCGCAGCAGCGGTGGTACAGCGCCGCTCCCGCGCCACCCCCAGCGCCGGCATCGCCGCCAGCGCCGCCTCCACCAGCTCCAGCCGCCCGCGCCGCCCCGGGGCCGCCTCCAGCGCCGACAGCGCGGCCTCGAACGCGGCGGCGCCGGGGGGGTCCCCGGGGGCGGCGCCGGGGGGGTCGCCGGGGTCACCGTGGGGGTCGCCGGGGTCACCGGAGGGGTCCCCCCAGGCCGGGTTTCCCGCCGGGCGCTGCCGGAGGCTCCGGGCGGCCTGCGGGAGAACGGGGGAGGGCAGCGGGGAGCGGGGCCGCCGTGACCCCCACGTGACCCCACGTGACCCCGCGTCCCCCCGCGACCCGTGTCCCCCCGTGTCCCCTCCCCCGCACCTGTGTGACCCCCCAGAGCCCCCGGGGCAGCGCGCGCGCCCAGCGCAGCCTCATGGCCGGAGGTCAGAGGGTCGGAGGTCACGGCCGGACCGTGGGATCCCTCCACTCCGCGGGCGCCGCCATTCGCCGCGACCCCGCTGGGCGGCCGCTCGGGACGGGCGGGGCGGGGCCTGCGGCGGGGCCAATCGCCGCGCGCCTCTGGCCTGGGGGCGGGGCCCGGGGCGGTGATTGGCGGTGTGGGGGGCGGGGCTCGGAGGGGTTCCCCGTGACGTCACAGGGGCCCCGCGGGTGAGTTCACAGCCGGGGTTCCGCGTGACGTCAGAGCCGGGAATACGCGATGACGTCGGGACGGGGACGCCGGGCACAGGGGGGACACACACACAGCCCGGGTTCGCGGTGACGTCACACGGGGCACTGTGACGTCAGAGCTGCAGCAGCTGCTATAAATGGAAATGGCAGCGCCGGCCCCCGGACGCCTGGGTCCCCCAACTCCTCGGTTCGCCCCCCCCGCCCCGGGTCCCTGGGACGCCTGCGTTGCCCCCGCTCGCCGAACTCCTGGGTCCCCTCAGGACTCCTGGGTCCCCTCAGAACTCCTGGGTTCCCCCGGGTCCATGGGACGCGCTCCCGGAGTGGGAGGGAGTGGGTGACGGGGGCCGCATTCCCCGCCCGTGACGAACCGTCCCCGTCCCCCCCCACCCCCGGAGTCCGATCCGCTGACGGCACCGGGACCGCCCCGCCCCCCCCCCTCCGGACTAGGGGGACCCAGGCGTTCGGGGGGACCCAGGCGTCCGGGGAGGAGAGAGGGCTGGGGGGGAGAGCAGGGATGGGGGGAGGGGAGCTGGGGGGGGCAGGGGGGCGGCCCGGGGCTCCCCCGCCCCCTCGGGATCCCCCCCGCTAAATGTGGAAAAAATGACGCCATCACCCGCCCCGCGGTGACGTCAGCGCGGCGGGCGGCGCGGATTGGCCGCGCGCGGCCCCGGCCCGGGGGGGCTCCGCGACTTTTAAAAGTGGCGGCGGCGCCGGGTCGGGACCGGGACGAGCGACCCGGGACGGACCGACCGATCCCACCGGGACCGACCGACCCGGGACCCCCCGAACCGGCACCGACCGACCCGCCGGGACCCCCCGAGCCCCCCCGGGAACCCCTGAACCGGGACCCCCCACCGACCCCATGTCCAACGCGAACTTCAACCGCGGTCCGGCCTACGGGCTGTCGGCCGAGGTGAAGAACAAGGTGGGCGGAACGAACGGAACCGGGGGGAGCCGGGGGGGACAGAACCGGACCGGGGGGAGCCGAACCCGGGAGGACAGAACCGGGGGGGACAGAACCGACGCGGGCGGGACAGAATCGGGGGGACAGAACCGGGCGGGGCGGGGGGGCAGGACCGGCCGGAGCGGGCGGGGGGCGGGGGCAGGACCTGGCGCTGTCCCTGGTGCTGCCCCGCACGCCTGGGTCCCCTCCGCGGCGGTGATGCGCACTCGGACGCCTGGGTCCCCTCTGCGGGGGGTGATGGGCACCCGGACTCCTGGGTCCCCTCTGCGGGGGGTGATGGGCACCCGGACGCCTGGGTCCCCTCTGCGGGGGGTGATATGCTCCCGGACGCCTGGGTCCCCTCTGCGGGGGGTGATGGGCACCCGGACTCCTGGGTCCCCTCTGCGGGGGGTGATATGCTCCCGGACGCCTGGGTCCCCTCTGCGGGGGGTGATGGGCACCCGGACGCCTGGGTCCCCTCTGCGGGGGGTGATATGGTCCCGGACGCCTGGGTCCCCCCTGCCGTGCCTCAGTTTCTCCCCGCAGACGCCCCGCGGGCCGCAGGGCGGGAAGGGTTAACCCGGGGGGCCCGGGGGGGCTCTGGGCGGCCCGGGGGGGCTCGGAGGGGCCCCGCCGCCCCCGGCCCCGCCACGAGCCCTTATAAGGTGTCGCAGCGCGGCGGGCGCGCGGCTGCGGGCCGGGACTATATATGGGCAAAGGTTCGGCGGGCCCGGACGCCTGGGTCCTCCCGGCGGGGGGGCGCGGGGCGGGGGGGCCCCGGATGCCTGGGTCCTCCCGGGGGGCGGGGCAGCCCCGGACGCCTGGGTTCTCCCCACCACCACCCCTCCTGGCAGTGG
>NW_028115984.1:41507-101174 GCF_964273445.1 Streptopelia decaocto
GAGCGTGCGCGCGCGCTTCCGCCAGGCCCCGCCCAGGGCGCGTCAGGACGGCCCGTGCGCATGCGCGGAGCCCGGGGTGCCCGCTCTCCGCGGAGCGCCTCCCTGTAGCGGCCCCGGGCTCTGCGCCCCAAACCCGACACAGATCACCCCAAACCTGACACTAAACATCCCAAACTCAACACTAATCATCCTGAACCCAACACAGGTCACCCCAGAAATGACACTTATCACCCCAAAAACGACACTAAATACCCCCAAAACGACACAAATAACCCCAAACTGGTGTCGGTTCCTTTATTTCCGCGGAGGCTCCAGCACGGGGGGCTGGGGGGGCCCTGCCCGCAGTCGGAGCCCCGGGGGGGTCACGGAGGGGTCCCCGCCCCCCAGGCGGAACACGACGGGCGTCTGTCCAAGCACCGGGTTGTCCTGCTGCAGCCCCGCGATCCAGCGGCCCAACGTGCGCCGGTCGCCCGCGCCCGCCATGCAGAGCGCGAACACGGGGCCCTCGAGCACTGTGAGGGCAGGGCGGGGCTGCGGACACGCCCTGCCCTGCCCCGCCCGGCCCTGCCCCCTGCCTGGCCCCGCCCACCACCGGCCCTGCCCCACACCTGACCCCGCCCCACCCTCTGGCCCCGCCCACCGCCCAGCCCTGCCCCACACCTGGCCCCGCCTACCGCCTGGCCCCGCCTCACCCCCTGGCCCCGCCCTGCCCCACCCCTGGCCCCGCCTGCCGCCTGGCCCCGCCCCACCCCCTGGCCCCGCCCACCACCCAGCCCTGCCCCACACCTGGCCCCGCCCGCCACCCGGCCCCGCCCCACCCCCTCGCCCCGCCCCCATACCCTCATCCACATCGAACTCGTCATCGTCCCAGGGCCCGCGCTCCAGGTCCAGGTCCAGGCTCAGCGGGTAGTACAGGCTGCGCTCGGGGTCGGGAGGCTCGGCCTGGAGGGCAGGGGGGTCCCACAGGTCCCCCACGTCCCCTGGGACCCCCCGTTCCCATCCTGGTCCTCTTCTCACCCTCGGGGGGGCCCTGGTGGGTCCCCCCATCACCCCCCCTCCCCTGGGTCCCCTCGTCCCCCCTCTCACCCCCAGGGAGGGTCCCGGCGGGTCCCCCCTCAGCACGTGGTACTGGAGCCGGTGGCCGCGCAGCCAGATGGGGAACGGCCCCTCCACGAACACGGGCCGGGCCGGGTTGTGCTGGGCCAGCAGCTCCTGCTGGTCCGGGCTTTGTGCACCTGGGGACAAAAACAGCACCCCAAAACTGACAGGGGACCCCAACATCCCCAGGGCTGGGCCGTGCTGGGCCAGGAGCTCCCGCTGGTGGGGCTCTGGGAGCCTGTGGGGACACCCCAAAATAAATACCCCGGGGACCCCCCACCCACCACCACAGGGGTCCTCGGAATGCCTGGGTCCCTTGCACAGGCCAGCGTCGCCAGCCCCACACGCTGGGTCTCCCCAAACACGAGAGGCCAGAAATGGAACCCCCACAACACGCAGGACCCCCTCAGGGGCCCCCAGGAGCCCCCCCCCATCACTCACCCACGATGAAGGGCTGGACGGAACCTTCGTCACCCCCCTCATCTGGCACCGGCTCCTGCGGGGGGGACATGGGGGTCACCAGCCCCCCAGCAACCCGGGGACATCCCTGTGTCCCACATCCCTCTGTCCCCCGGGGCGCCCCCGTCCCCGTCCCGCCGCACCTGGAACACGGTGATCCGCGCGTCGGGGTCGCTGGCGATGCGCCGCAGCGCCAGGCGGGCGATGGGCAGCCCGGGCGGGGGCAGCACGGGGGGCAGCGGGTGGGGGTCCAGGTGCCGCGCGCGGGGCAACCAGTACAGCAGCCGCTGGCACTTCCGCACGGGGCGGCTGCGCGGCCCGAAGATCCCGAGCAGCAGGAACCGCGTCTCGGCGTCCGGCATCACACCTGACGGACCCAGGCGTCCGGGGGACACGGCGTTCAGCGGACCCAGGCGTCCGGGAGGAACCCAGGCATACAGCCGCCCCCTCCGCAGGGAACCAGTGACCCCCTCCCAGGGGACCCAGGAGCTCAGGGGAGACCCAGGTGTCCAGGAGCCCCCTCCCCAGGGAACCGGTGACTTCTCCCCAGGGGCTCAGGGGGACCCAGGAGTCCGGGGGACACGGGGTTGAGGGGGACCCAGGCGTCTGGGGACAGGGTGTTCGGGGACCCAGGCGTCCGGGGGACATGGTGTTCGGGGACCCAGGCGTCCGGGGGACAGGGTGTTCAGGGACCCAGGAGTCCAGGGGACATGGCATTCGGGGACCCAGGAGTCCGGGGGACAGGGTGTTCAGGGACCCAGGCGTCCGGGGGACAGGGCGTTCAGGGACCCAGGCATCCGGGTGACAGGGTGTTCGGGGACCCAGGCGTCCGGGGGACACGGCGTTCGGGGACCCAGGCATCCGGGGGACACGGCGTTCGGGGACCCAGGCGTCCGGGGGACAGGGCGTTCGGGGACCCAGGCGTCCGGGTGACAGGGTGTTCGGGGACCCAGGCGTCCGGGTGACAGGGTGTTCGGGGACCCAGGCATCCGGGGGACAGGGCGTTCGGGGACCCAGGCATCCGGGGGACAGGGCGTTCGGGGACCCAGGCGTCCGGGGGACAGGGCGTTCGGGGACCCAGGCGTCCGGGGGACAGGGCGTTCAGGGACCCAGGCGTCCGGGGGACAGGGTGTTCGGGGACCCAGGCGTCCGGGGGACAGGGTGTTCGGGGACCCAGGCGTCCGGGGGACATGGCGTTCGGGGACCCAGGCATCCGGGGGACAGGGCGTTCGGGGACCCAGGCGTCCGGGGGACAGGGTGTTCGGGGACCCAGGCGTCCGGGGACAGGGTGTTCGGGGACCCAGGCGTCCGGGGACAGGGTGTTCGGGGACCCAGGCGTCCGGGGACAGGGCGTTCGGGGACCCAGGCGTCCGGGGGACAGGGTGTTCGGGGACCCAGGCGTCCGGGGACAGGGTGTTCGGGGACCCAGGCGTCCGGGGGACAGGGCGTTCGGGGACCCAGGCGTCCGGGGGACAGGGCGTTCGGGGACCCAGGCGTCCGGGGCCGCGGCGCAGGGCCCGGGCTCACCGTGCCGCTCCATCTGCTCCAGCAGCCGCAGCCCGCACTCCTGCTGGCGCGGGAAGGGCCCGAGCAGGCGCTGCAGCGGCCCCCGGGGCAGCCAGGGCCCGCGCGGCAGCAGCCGCAGCAGCCGGTGGTACAGCGCCCGCTCCCGCGCCACCCCCAGCGCCGGCATCGCCGCCAGCGCCGCCTCCACCAGCTCCAGCCGCCCGCGCCGCCCCGGGGCCGCCTCCAGCGCCGACAGCGCGGCCTCGAACGCGGCGGCGCCGGGGGGGTCCCCGGGGGCGGCGCCGGGGGGGTCGCCGGGGTCACCGTGGGGGTCGCCGGGGTCACCGGAGGGGTCCCCCCAGGCCGGGTTTCCCGCCGGGCGCTGCCGGAGGCTCCGGGCGGCCTGCGGGAGAACGGGGGAGGGCAGCGGGGAGCGGGGCCGCCGTGACCCCCACGTGACCCCCACGTGACCCCGCGTCCCCCCGCGACCCGTGTCCCCCCGTGTCCCCTCCCCCCGCACCTGTGTGACCCCCCAGAGCCCCCGGGGCAGCGCGCGCGCCCAGCGCAGCCTCATGGCCGGAGGTCAGAGGTCGGAGGTCACGGCCGGACCGTGGGATCCCTCCACTCCGCGGGCGCCGCCATTCGCCGCCGACCCCGCTGGGCGGCCGCTTCCGGGACGGGCGGGGCGGGGCCTGCGGCGGGGCCAATCGCCGCGCGCCTCTGGCCTGGGGGCGGGGCCCGGGGCGGTGATTGGCGGTGTGGGGGGGCGGGGCTCGGAGGGGTTCCCCGTGACGTCACAGGGGCCCCGCGGGTGAGTTCACAGCCGGGGTTCCGCCGTGACGTCAGAGCCGGGAATACGCGATGACGTCGGGACGGGGACGCCGGGCACAGGGGGGACACACACACAGCCCGGGTTCGCGGTGACGTCACACGGGGCACTGTGACGTCAGAGCTGCAGCAGCTGCTATAAATGGAAATGGCAGCGCCGGCCCCCGGACGCCTGGGTCCCCCAACTCCTCGGTTCGCCCCCCCCGCCCCGGGTCCCTGGGACGCCTGCGTTGCCCCCGCTCGCCGAACTCCTGGGTCCCCTCAGGACTCCTGGGTCCCCTCAGAACTCCTGGGTTCCCCCGGGTCCATGGGACGCGCTCCCGGAGTGGGAGGGAGTGGGTGACGGGGGCCGCATTCCCCGCCCGTGACGAACCGTCCCCGTCCCCCCCCACCCCCGGAGTCCGATCCGCTGACGGCACCGGGACCGCCCCGCCCCCCCCCCTCCGGACTAGGGGGACCCAGGCGTTCGGGGGGACCCAGGCGTCCGGGGAGGAGAGAGGGCTGGGGGGGAGAGCAGGGATGGGGGGAGGGGAGCTGGGGGGGGCAGGGGGGCGGCCCGGGGCTCCCCCGCCCCCTCGGGATCCCCCCCGCTAAATGTGGAAAAAATGACGCCATCACCCGCCCCGCGGTGACGTCAGCGCGGCGGGCGGCGCGGATTGGCCGCGCGCGGCCCCGGCCCGGGGGGGCTCCGCGACTTTTAAAAGTGGCGGCGGCGCCGGGTCGGGACCGGGACGAGCGACCCGGGACGGACCGACCGATCCCACCGGGACCGACCGACCCGGGACCCCCCGAACCGGCACCGACCGACCCGCCGGGACCCCCCGAGCCCCCCCGGGAACCCCTGAACCGGGACCCCCCACCGACCCCATGTCCAACGCGAACTTCAACCGCGGTCCGGCCTACGGGCTGTCGGCCGAGGTGAAGAACAAGGTGGGCGGAACGAACGGAACCGGGGGGAGCCGGGGGGGACAGAACCGGACCGGGGGGAGCCGAACCCGGGAGGACAGAACCGGGGGGGACAGAACCGACGCGGGCGGGACAGAATCGGGGGGACAGAACCGGGCGGGGCGGGGGGGCAGGACCGGCCGGAGCGGGCGGGGGGCGGGGGCAGGACCTGGCGCTGTCCCTGGTGCTGCCCCGCACGCCTGGGTCCCCTCCGCGGCGGTGATGCGCACTCGGACGCCTGGGTCCCCTCTGCGGGGGGTGATGGGCACCCGGACTCCTGGGTCCCCTCTGCGGGGGGTGATGGGCACCCGGACGCCTGGGTCCCCTCTGCGGGGGGTGATATGCTCCCGGACGCCTGGGTCCCCTCTGCGGGGGGTGATGGGCACCCGGACTCCTGGGTCCCCTCTGCGGGGGGTGATATGCTCCCGGACGCCTGGGTCCCCTCTGCGGGGGGTGATGGGCACCCGGACGCCTGGGTCCCCTCTGCGGGGGGTGATATGGTCCCGGACGCCTGGGTCCCCCCTGCCGTGCCTCAGTTTCTCCCCGCAGACGCCCCGCGGGCCGCAGGGCGGGAAGGGTTAACCCGGGGGGCCCGGGGGGGCTCTGGGCGGCCCGGGGGGGCTCGGAGGGGCCCCGCCGCCCCCGGCCCCGCCACGAGCCCTTATAAGGTGTCGCAGCGCGGCGGGCGCGCGGCTGCGGGCCGGGACTATATATGGGCAAAGGTTCGGCGGGCCCGGACGCCTGGGTCCTCCCGGCGGGGGGGGCGCGGGGCGGGGGGGCCCCGGATGCCTGGGTCCTCCCGGGGGGCGGGGCAGCCCCGGACGCCTGGGTTCTCCCCACCACCACCCCTCCTGGCAGTGGGGGGACCCAGGCATCCGGGGCTGTTCTCACTCTCTCCAAAGGGGGCTGAGCTTGTGGGTCACCCCCAGTCTGAGCCCCCCATCTCCCCCTGTGTCCTCTCAACTGACCATGTCCCCCAACATGTCCCCCGATGGTTTCCTCTCTGTCCCCTGACGTGTCCCCCATGTTCCAATGGTGTCCCCATGTCCCCCCAATGTGTCTCCATGTCCCCTGATGTCCCCATGTCCCCCACCATGTCCCTTGATGTCCCTGTGTCCCCCCTGTCCCCTGCCACGTCCCCGATGTCCGCTGTTCCCCATGTCCCCCGCCATGTCCCCCGCCATGTCCCCTGCTGTCCCCTGTCCCCTGCCATGTCCCCTGTTCCCCATGTCCCCTGCCGTGTCCGCTGCTGTCCCCTGTTCCCCATGTTCCCTGTTCCCCATGTCCCCTGCTGTCCCCTGTTCCCCATGTCCCCTGCCATGTCCCCGCTGTCCCCTGTCCCCTGCCATGTCCCCTGTTCCCCATGTCCCCTGCCATGTCCCCTGCTGTCCCCTGTCCCCTGCCATGTCCCCTGCCATGTCCCCTGTTCCCCATGTCCCCTGCCATGTCCGCTGCTGTCCCCTGTTCCCCATGTTCCCTGTTCCCCATGTCCCCTGCTGTCCCCTGTTCCCCATGTCCCCTGCCATGTCCCCCATCCCCAGCTGGCGCAGAAATACGACCCGCAGCGGGAGCGGGAGCTGCGCACCTGGATCGAGGGGACGACCGGACGGCGCCTTGGGGACAATTTCATGGACGGGCTGAAGGACGGAGTCATCCTCTGCGAGTATGGCCCTGCCCTTGACCTCTGACCCCTGCCCTGACCCCCTGACCCTGCCCTGACCCCCTGACCCGCCCTTGACCCCAGGCTGATCAACAAGCTGCAGCCGGGCTCCGTGCAGAAGGTGAACGACCCCGTCCAGAACTGGCACAAGGTGAGGGGAGGGGGGGTTGGGGATCCCGGGGGGGTCCCAGGGGTGTCCAGGGGTCCCGGGGGTGTCTGGGGGTCTCGGGGTGTCCAGGGGTGTCCGGGGGTGCCCGGGGTCCCAGCTGCGCTGCCCCCCCAGCTGGAGAACATCGGGAACTTCCTCCGCGCCATCAAGCGCTACGGGGTGAAGCCGCACGACATCTTCGAGGCCAACGACCTGTTCGAGAACACGAACCACACGCAGGTGCAGTCGACGCTGATGGCGCTGGCCAGCCAGGTGACGCCCGGGGCGGGGGGCACGGCCGGGGCACCCACCGCACGGGGCCCGGCGCCCGCTGCGCCCCAGCGGGACACGGGGCCCAAGGGGCAAAGCTGGGGGGCCAGGGGTGTTTGGGGTGGGGGGCTGTGCCCATGCCCCCCCCAGCGCCCCCTCTCCCCGCCCCCCCCAGGCCAAGACCAAGGGGAACAACGTGGGGCTGGGGGTGAAATACGCGGAGAAGCAGCAGCGACGGTTCCACCCCGAGAAACTGCGCGAGGGGCTGAACATCATCGGGCTGCAGGTGACGGGGGACGTGGGGACACGGGGGACATGGGGACACGGGGGACATGGGGACACGGGGGACATGGGGACACGGGGGACATGGGGGGACAGGGCTGAACATCATCGGGCTGCAGGTGACGGGGACGTGGGGACACGGGGGACATGGGGACACGGGGGACATGGGGACACGGGGGACATGGGGGGACAGGGCTGAACATCATCGGGCTGCAGGTGACGCGGACGTGGGGACACGAGGGACATGGGGACACGGGGGACATGGGGACACGGGGGACATCATCGGGCTGCAGGTGACGCGGACGTGGGCACGCGGGGGACATGGGCACACGGGGGACAGGGCTGAACATCATTGGGCTGCAGGTGACAGGAACACGGGGGACATGGGGGGATGTGGGGAACAGGGGGGTTTCGTGTCCACTCGGTGCAGCTGGTGACAGTGTCCCCTGTGTCCCCCACGTCCCCAGATGGGCACCAACAAGTTCGCCAGCCAGCAGGGCATGACGGCCTATGGGACACGGCGGCACCTGTACGACCCCAAACTGGGCACCGACCAGCCGCTGGACCAGGTCACCATCAGCCTGCAGATGGGGACCAACAAGGGCGCCAGCCAGGTGGGACAGGGACAGACGGACGGGGGAACCGGGGGACACGGGGGGGACGGGGCGGGGGGGAGATGGGGGTCCCCAGACGTGTCTCCCTGAAGAGCCCAAGGGACCCCTGGGGACACTGAGGGACCCTCGGGAGGACAAGGGACCCCTCGGCCCGCTGTCCTGTCCCAGCGCTGTCCCCATCCCCGTCCCTGTGTCCACATCCCTGTCCCTCTGTCCCCATCCCCATCCCCGTCCCTCTGTCCACATCCCTGTCCCTCTGTCCCCATCCCCATCCCCGTCCCTCTGTCCCCATCCCCGTCCCTCTGTCCCCATCCCCGTCCCTCTGTCCACATCCCTGTCCCTCTGTCCACATCCCTGTCCCTCTGTCCCCATCCCCATCCCCGTCCCTCTGTCCCCATCCCCATCCCCGTCCCTCTGTCCACATCCCTGTCCCTCTGTCCACATCCCTGTCCCTCTGTCCCCATCCCCATCCCCGTCCCTCTGTCCCCATCCCCACCCCCGTCCCTGTGTCCTTGTCCCCCTGTCCGTCTGTCCCAGGCTGGAACGACGGCCCCTGGTGCCAAGCGCCAGATCTTCGAACCCTCTCTGGGCACCACGGGGCCGGCCCCGTGTCCGTGTCCCTGCGTCCCTGACCCCGTCCGTCTGTCCAGGCTGGAATGACGGCCCCGGGCACCAAGCGGCAGATCTTCGAGCCGTCGCTGGGCACCCAGCACTGCGACACGGGCACCATCGGGCTGCAGATGGGCAGCAACAAGGGCGCGTCGCAGACGGGGATGACGGTGTACGGGCTCCCGCGCCAGGTGTACGACCCCAAGTACTGCGGGGGCCCCGCGCTGCTGGGGGAGGACGGGCTGGACGGGCCCTTCGAGCACCAGTGACCGCGCGGCCCCCCCGGCACTGACACCCCCGCACCCCCGCAATAAACACACACGCAAAGCGGCCGCCTCGCCACTGTGGGGACAACGGGGGGACGGGGGGGACAACGCCGGAGACAACGCCGGGGACAATAAACACACGCAAAGGGAACAGGGGGCAATGCAGGGACAGTGGAGATGGGGGGGACAACGGGGATGGGGGGACAAGGGGGACAATTTGTGAGAGGGAGGACAATGGGGGACAATGTGGGGGGACAGTGAGACACAGGGGCGAACGGGGGGGACATGGGGTCCCTGAGGGGTCCCCAGGTCTGGGTGGCCGAGGGTGACAACGTGTCCCAGCGCGGCTGCGGAACCAGAGGAGACTCGTTAGCGCTGAGAGCTCGTTAGCGCCGCAGACCCGCCCCGGGGCTGTCACACACGTCCCCACAGACCCCACATGGCCCCAGAGACCCCACGGCGCCAACAGTGACCAGGACACGGACCCCGGCCCAGCCCTGCGAGGGCATTTATTGGGAGGGGTTCTGCCCAACGTGTCACCCGCACCCCCGCCCCGTGTCCCCCGTGTCCCCCGTGTCCCCGCGGCGCTCGGGCCGCCCGCAGTTCAGTGTCCAGGGGACACACTCGGGGTCGCCACTGGAGCCCCCGTGTCTGGGGACAGAAACGGAGAAAACAACGAAAATGCCACAGAGCGGCGGGGGGGGGCGGGGACAGGGACAGTGTCACCCTGGGGGGTCGGGACGGCGATGTCCCCCCGGGACAGGGACGTCACTGGTTGGCGGCTTCGCAGGCGTCGATCCAGTCGCTGTAAACATCCACGGGCTCCGACAGGTCTGGGGGGTCAAGGATCTAACGGGGCTGGGGGGTCCCAGGGGGCGTCCCCATTAGTGATACAGGTGATGGGGTCCAGGGGTCGGGGGTCCCGGGGGTCCCGCTAAGGATACAGGTGATGGGGGTCTGGAACTCCTCCAGGCAGACGGTGCAGGAGATCACCCCGGTGTTCCGGGCGCGGTCCCTGGGGACGGGGACACGGCCCGGGCGGTGACCCCAGTGCCCCCCGGTTCCCACGTGTCCCCGTTCCCCCCGCTCCCCCGCTCCCCCCGTGTCCCCGCTCCCCCCGTGTCCCCGTTCCCCCCGTGTCCCCCCGTGTCCCCGTTCCCCCCGTGTCCCCGTTCCCCCCGTGTCCCCGTTCCCCCGTGTCCCCGTTCCCCCCGTGTCCCCGTTCCCCCGTGTCCCCGTTCCCCCGTGTCCCCGTTCCCCCCGCTCCCCCGTTCCCCCCGTGTCCCCGCTCCCCCGTGTCCCCGTTCCCCCGTGTCCCCGCTCCCCCCGTGTCCCCGTTCCCCCGTGTCCCCGTTCCCCCCGTGTCCCCGTTCCCCCGTGTCCCCGCTCCCCCCGTGTCCCCGTTCCCCCCGCTCCCCCCGTGTCCCCGTTCCCCCCGTGTCCCCGTTCCCCCCGTGTCCCCGCTCCCCCCGTGTCCCCGTGTCCCCACTCCCCTCGTGTCCCCGCTCCCCCGTGTCCCCGCTCCCCCGTGTCCCCACTCCCCTCGTGTCCCCGCTCCCCCGTGTCCCCGTGTCCCCGTTCCCCCGTGTCCCCGTTCCCCCCGTGTCCCCGCTCCCCCGTGTCCCCGTTCCCCCCGTGTCCCCCCGTGTCCCCGCTCCCCCGTGTCCCCGTTCCCCCCGTGTCCCCGTTCCCCCCGTGTCCCCGCTCCCCCGTGTCCCCGCTCCCCCCGTGTCCCCATTCCCCCCGTGTCCCCGCTCCCCCGTGTCCCCGTTCCCCCCGCTCCCCCCGTGTCCCCGTTCCCCCCGTGTCCCCGCTCCCCCGTGTCCCCGTTCCCCCCGCTCCCCCCGTGTCCCCGTTCCCCCCGTGTCCCCGCTCCCCCGTGTCCCCGCTCCCCCCGTGTCCCCGCTCCCCCGTGTCCCCGTGTCCCCGCTCCCCCCTGTCCCCGCTCCCCCGTGTCCCCCCGTGTCCCCGTTCCCCCCGTGTCCCCGCTCCCCCCGTGTCCCCGCTCCCCCCGTGTCCCCGCTCCCCCGTGTCCCCGCTCACATCTTCACGTCGCAGGACTTCTCGTGGTTGCAGAACGGGCACGTGAACTGAGTCTCCAGCGTCCCCGTCACTTTCTTCTTGGGCGGCGGTTTCCGCTTCGATTTGCGGCGGCCCATGGCGGGGGGGGAACCGGCCGCGGGGGAGCGGCGGGACCCGGGCCCTCCGAGCACCGAACCCCCGCACCGGAAACAGCCCCAAACCCCGCCCCTTCCGCCCTCCCTCGCATCCATTGGGTGCGCGACCTCCACCCAATCGGCGGCGGGGGGCGAGGCCACGTGGCCAGAACGCTGCCGCGCCCCCTTCCCGCCCCGATCGCCCGCGAGCCGGGACGCAGCGCGGCGATTTTGGGGTGAAACGCGGCGATTTCGGGGCGACCGCTGGCGGCTTCTCCCTCCAAAGTCTTTATTGTGTGGGGGCTCCCCGGGTCCCGGGGGTCCCGCCCCCGCTCGCGGCCCGGGGTCAGGGGTCGCGCGGCGGCAGGGTCACGCGGTACAGCACGCGGCCCGTGCTCTCCAGGAAGGTCACGGTGGCCGCGCGCGGGTGCAGCCGCACGTGCGCGAACCCGCCGGGCGCCGCGGGGGCGCCGAAGAAGAAGCGCAGGGCGCCGGGCGGCAGCGCCCCCGCGTGGCGCCGCGACGCCTCCACGAAGTTCCCGGCGCCGCTCACCACGTAGGACACGCCCCCCTCGTGCAGGAACTGCGGGAACGGGCAGCGCCCGGACGCCTGGGTCCCCCTCGAACTTCCGGGTCCCTCCCGGACGCCTGGGTCCCCACCCCCAAACTTCTGGGCTCCGTCCCGGATGCCTGGGTCCCTTCCTGAGCTCCTGGGTCCCATATCCCTGGACACTGGGGGTTCCAATGTGAGGTGTGGGGGGGTCCCTGGACACCATGGGGGCTCAGCGGGGTCCCATGTTCAGTTTGGGGGTCCCTGTACACTATGGGAGTTCAGGGGGGGTCCCTGTGCACTGTGGGGGTTCAGAGGGTCCTGTGTCGGGTTCAAGGGGTCCCCGTGGGGCTCAGGAGTCCCTGAGGGAGTCTGGGGTGCCTGTGGGGTTCGGGGTCCCCGTGGGGGTTCGGGGGGTCAGTGTGGGGGTTCAGGGTCCCCATGGGGGTTCAGGGTCCCCATGGGGGTTCGGGGTCCCCATGGGGGTTCGGGGGGTCAGTGTGGGGGTTCAGGGTCCCCGTGGGGGTTCGGGTCCCCGGGGGCCGCCCTCACCTGCAGGTTGTGGTCGTGCCCGCTCAGGTACGCCGTGGCGCGGTGCCGGCGCAGCAGCGGGCGCAGCAGCCGCCGCAGGCAGCCCGAGGGGCCGTGCTCGCCGGCCGACCAGAGCGGGTAGTGCCCGGCCAGCAGCACGAACCGGTCCCCGCGCGCGGCCGCCAGCCGGCGCCGGAGCCACCGCAGCTGCGCCGCCGCGGCCGCCGCGTCCCCGGGCCCCGCGGGGGCGGCCCCGGCGTCGTCCCCCCCCCCGCACAGCAGCACCGTGTCCAGCAGCAGCAGCCGCGCGGACGCGTTGGTGCCGGGCAGGGACAGGCGCAGGCTGTAGAAATAGTGCGGGAAGTGCCTGCGGGGACAGGGGACGCGTGGGGACGCTGGGGGACACCCCAGGAGCACCGGGGACCCGCGGGGACAGGGGCAGGTGACCCTGCCCGGCAGCAGGGCCGACTGTGCCCACGGTGTCCCCTGTCCCCGTGTCCCCGTCCGTACCACCGCGGCAAGTGCCGTCCGTACGCGGGGGTGTCTGTCCCCATGGTGTCCCCTGTCCCCTGTCCCCTGTCCCCTGTCCCCGTGTCCCCGTCCGTACCACCGCGGCGAGTGCCGTCCGTACGCGGGGGTGTCTGTCCCCATGGTGTCCCCTGTCCCCTGTCCCCGTGTCCCCGTCCGTACCACCGCGGCGAGTGCCGTCCGTACGCCATCTGCGCGGTGACGTTCCCGGCATGGTCGTGGTTCCCGGCCAAGACGAACCAGGGAAGGTCCCGCAGCCCCGGGACCGAGAACACGCGCTCGAAGGTGTCCTGGGGACACGGGGACATACAGGGACACGGGGGACATGGGGAAGGACATGGGGACACAGGGGGACAGACATGTGGACACGGAATGGGGATGGCGGGGGGCACAGGCGGCCACAACCCCCCCTGGGGACATTCAGGTCCTGGGGTCCCCCACTCGGGGTCCGTACCTGGAACCGGGGGTCCCACTCATCCCGCACCCCCTTGTAATAGAAATTGTCCCCGAGCGCCAGCACGAAGTCGGCGCCCAGTTCGGTGGCCGCGCGGCCCATGGCGGCCGCTGTGGCCACTTCGCGGGGGGTGGCAAAGGGGGGCTCGGGGATGCCCCCCCAGTCACCGACTGCCAGGAACTGCACGGCCCCCCCGGGGTCCCCCCCGGCCGCCGCCGTCGCCGTCACCGTCACCCACAGCAGCACCAGCATCTGCGGACGGCGCCCGTGGGACCCAGGTGTCCGGGGGACCCAGGCGTCCGGGGGTCCCAATCCCCACCCAGGTCTCCAGGGGACCCAGGCGTCCGGGGGTCCCAATCCCCACCCAGGTGTCCGGGGGACCCAGGCGTCCGGGGGTCCCAATCCCCACCCAGGTGTCCGGGGGACCCAGGCGTCCGGGGGTCCCAATCCCCACCCAGGTGTCCGGGGGACCCAGGCGTCCGGGGGTCCCAATCCCCACCCAGGTGTCCGGGGGACCCAGGCGTCCGGGGGTCCCAATCCCCACCCAGGTGTCTGGGGGACCCAGCCCCACCCGTGGGACCCAGGTGTCCAGGGGGGGTCCCCAGCTCCCCCAGGATGTAAAGGGCACCCGGACGCCCCCCCGGGCCCACTCACCCTCGTGTCCCTTCGTGTCCCCTCGTGTCCCCGCGGGCGCTTTAAGGGCCCCGAAGGGGAAGTGGGGTCGCGCGCCCGGTGCCGCCGTCACCTGATGGTGACACGGGGACACGGGGGGGCCGAGGGGGATCGACCCGGAAAGCCCCGAAATGCCCCAAATCCGCGGCCACGTCACGGCTCACGTGGGACCCGAGTGTCCCCCCCGCTACCCCGGGACCCAGGCGTCCGAGCGCCCCCCCGCCCCAGGGACCCAGGCGTCCGAGTGCCTCCCCCCCCCCCCCCCCCCCCGCCACGTTTTCCAGTGCGGCCACGTGCGGGGGGAGGGGGCGGCCGGACGCCTGGGTCCCTTGGGGGGGACGGGGCTCCCGAGGAGGGTGACACCGCGAGGGTCCCCGCGTCTCACCGTGGGGGGGTCGGGGTCCCGGCTCCGCTCCGGGGGACCCGGACGCCTGGGTCCCTCCAGGTGGGGTTGGGGGGAAGCAACGCCCTTGGGCTCTTAAATCGGCGGGGAGGGGCCCGGACACCTGGGTCCCCCCCAGGATTGGGGAGAAATCGGCCCGTTTGGGGGCTTCCCCGCCCCCCGCGACCCCCGGTGACCCCGAGCCCCCCCCCGCCCCTCCCCCCCGCACGAGCCGGGCCGGGGCGGGTTCGACACTTTTATTTCCTGGTTTTTGCCTTTTTTCCCCATTTTCGCGGGTTTTTCCTCCGCAATCCTCGGTCTGGGGGTGGGGGGAGGGGCTGACCCACCCCCGGGAAATGACGTCACTACCACGTGCAGGGGGAGGGGCGACCTGGGGGGGGGGGTCCCCAAATGTGCAACGCGGGAGGGGGGGGGAAGGGCGGGGGTCGCTCTGGGGGCCCCTCCCCCCCAATGGGGGTCCCTGGGGGGCCTCGTGCTGGTGGGGGGGCCCCAAATGTTGGAGGCCCCGTTTGCTGGTGGGGGCCCCGGGGGGGGCCCAAAATGGAAGGGGGGCAAAAATGGGGGAGGGGCCAAAAATGGGGGAGGGGGGAACTGCTGGTGGGGGGGTCCCAAAAGCCCGGGGGGGGTCACAGAGAGGGGGAGTCACCCCAGAGCAGGGACCCCAAATCCGGGGTTGTCCCCGGGGGGGGCGGGGGGGCCTAAGGCAAATTTGGTCCGTTTGACCCCAACAGCTGGGGCTGGGGGGGCGGGGGGGCTGGACCCCCCAAAGGTGCAGAAACCCCAAAAACGAGCAAAATGGCCCCAAATCCGCCCCCCCTCGGTGACCCAGAAACGGTAAAAACCACAAAACGGCCGATGGGGGAAACCCGGGGGGCGGAACGGGGAAATCGGGGGTTCCCCAAAAAAGCACTTGGAGGGGGGAGACCCGAAAAGGGGGGGGGACCCCAAGGGGGGGCTGACCCCAAAATGGGGGGTTTGACCCAAAGGGGGATTGACCCGGGGGGAGGGGGGACACAAGGGCTGTGACCCCAGAATGGGGTTTGACCCCAAAGGGGGGACGGGCCCCATGTGGGGGGGTCTGACCCAAACCGGGGGGGTTGACCCCAAACCCGGGGGAGGGGGTTTGACCCCGAGTGGGGTTGGACCCCAAAATGTGGGAGTTTTACCCCAAAAGGGGGGGTGGGGGGTGGGGCCTCGCCCGGGGGTAATTGCACTTAATTAAAAAAACGAGCGGGGGGGGTGGGGGGCCCGAAGCGGGGGGACGGGTGGGGGGTCCCGGGTCCCCCCGCCCCCCCCGCTCGCTGTCCTGCAGCAACGGGACCCCCGGGGGGGGCGGGGGGGTCACGCGTGTGTGGGGGGTGCTGGTGAGAACACGCGTGTGCGGGGTCACGTGTGCGGGGTCACGTGTGCGGGGCGGGGCCACGCGTGTGCGGGGCATGGGGGGCGGGGTTCACACACGTGTTCCCCCGGACGCCTGGGTCCCCCGAGCGGGGGGGTGGGGGGTGGGGGGGCACATCAGAGAGGCCAGAGCCTCATCCACGTCACAGGAGGGGAGGGGGGGGGTCGGGGCCCCCCCGGTGTTGGACGGTGGGGGGAGGGGGGGCCGGGGGGGGCTGCGGGTTTGGGGTGGGCTGGGGTTCTTTTTTTTTGTCTTTTTTTCTCCTTTTTTCCAGCGGTTTCTCCTCGTTCGGGGGGCGTCAGAGGAACCAGGACTGGGGGGAGAAGGGGGGGTCAGGGGGGCAGCGACACTGCCCCCCAAATCCCCGCACCCCCCGCACCTCAGGGGCCCAGGGCTGGGAGTGTCGCAGAGGACCCAGGAGTTCGGGGGGGACCCAGGCATCCGGGCGGCACCGCGGCCTCAATGCTCAGCACATGGCAGCCCCGGCGGGGGGACCCAGGCGTCCGGGAGCCCCGCCCCTCCCCGCGTGCCGAGCCGGGGCGCGGCGCTGCCACGCCATTGGCTGCCCGGCCACCGCACCACCGCGCCCGGCCAATGGGGACGCGCCCGCTGCCGCAGCGCCCGCAGCCTGCCAAGGCGCGCCCGTGGCCAGCCAATCAGGCGCCGCCTGGCTGGGCCCGCCGAGGCCCCCATTGGCCGCCAGCCCTGCACCCCCCCTCCCGTAGCACATTGGCTCCACGCCTGCGCCGCGGCCGCTCCCGTGCCAGCCAATCCGAGGCCAGCGACACAGGGCAGGCAGCCAATCGGGCGTCGTGCCACGGCGCTGCGGGCCAATGGGGCGCCCCGCTGGGGGGCACGACCCCCGGCCCAGAGCGGTGCCAGGGGTGGGGGGGGGGGGGCGCGGTTGCCATGGGGACACTGGGACGGGGCCCCGCCCCCCATTGTCCCTGCCGCTCGTGGTGACGTCAGGTCTCGTTGCTCCAGCAACCAGATGGGGGAGGGGAGGGGGTCCAGTCCCCCCAGTTGGGCACCGGGGGTGGGGCCTGGGGCTGCTCATTAACTGCCTAATTAGCCCGGGATGGGAGGGAGGGGCAGGTGAGGACCCAGGCGTGCCCTGGCGGGGACCCGGGCATCCGGGGGGACCCAGGAGTTCGGGGGGGACCCAGGCGTCCGGCCGTACCTGCTGCGGGGGGAGGGTCAGAAAGTCGCCGTCGCGGGGTCCGAGGCCGACAAGGCGGGGGGGGGGAGGGGCGGGGCCTGGCGCTGCGAGTGCTGGGGAGGGGTCAGCAGGGTCACGCGTGTGACACACGGACACGCGGGTGACACGTGTGCAGCACCGGGACCCCCCGTGCTCCCCCACTTGGGCACCCTGGGCCCCCCCGGCCCCACAGGGACCCAGGCGTCCTGTGCCCCCCCCGACCACCCCCCCCCCCCGAAAATGGGGTAAAAAAAAAATGGAAAAAAGGAAAAATAACCGGGGAATGTGGTGGATGAGGCGCCGGGACGTGCCGGGACGGACGTGCCGGGGCGGGGACGGCGATGGCGATGGGGATGACGCACGGGCAGCCGGGCCGGGCCCTGTCACTCGGGTCACCCCCTCGTGTCACCCCGTCCCCCGGTCACCGCGGGGCCACCCGTGTCACCAGCTCCTCCTGCGCTGCCACCGGTCACCCCGGGCACTGGGGCAGCTGCACCCCTGCTGCACCCCTGAACCCCGAACCCCTGAACCCCCCTGCTGCACCCCTGAACCCCGAACCCCCCTGCTGCACCCCTGACCCCGAACCCCTGAACCCCGAACCCCACTGCTGCACCCCTGAACCCCGAACCCCTGAACCCCACTGCTGCACCCTGAACCCCGAACCCCCGAACCCACTGCTGCACCCCTGAATCCCGAACCCCTGAACCCCGTTACTGCACCCCCTGAACCCCGAACCCCCGAACCCCACTGCTGCACCCCTGAACCCCGAACCCCCGAACCCCACTGCTGCACCCCTGAATCCCGAACCCCTGAACCCCACTGCTGCGCCCCTGAACCCCGTTACTGCACCCCCTGAACCCCGAACCCCACTGCTGCACCCCTGAACCCCGTTAGTGCACCCCTGAACCCTGAACCCCGAACCCCACTGCTGCACCCCCTGCTGCACCCCTGAACCCCGAACCCCGAACCCCACTGCTGCACCCCTGAACCCCGTTACTGCACCCCCTGAACCCCGAACCCCACTACTGCACCCCTGAACCCCCAGCCTGCACCCACTGAGCCCCCTGCACCCTGTAAACCTCATGAACCCCCAAACTGCACCCACTGCACCCCATAAACCCCCTGCACCCCAATGCTGCACCCCAAGCCCCCTGAACCCCACTGGTGCACCCAGTGCACCCCTAAATCCCACTGCACCCCTTTACTGCAGCCCTGAACACTCCGAGCACCCAGCACCCCACAAACTGCCTGCACCCCATCACTGCACCCCTTGAACCCCTGCAGCCCATCACTGCAGCCCATCACTGCACCCCTGCACCCCTGCAGCCCATCACTGCAGCCCATCACTGCACCCCTTGAACCCCTGCAGCCCATCACTGCAGCCCATCACTGCACCCCTGCACCCCTGCAGCCCATCACTGCAGCCCATCACTGCACCCCTGCACCCCATACTGCAGCCCATCACTGCACCCCATCACTGCGCCCCATCACTGCGCCCCATCACTGCGCCCCTTGAACCCCTGCACCCCGTTTCTGCTCCCCCTGCCCCAGGTCCCGGCTGCGGGTGCAGGGGGTGCAGTGGGAGCACTGGGAGCACTGGGCGGCACTTACGGGGCGCGGCCGGGGGTCCCCGGGGGCCGCCGGGGGCTTTGGGGTCCGGCGGGGGGAGGGGCAGCGGCCGGGCCAGGGGGGGGGTCCCCGCAGCCCCCCCAGCGCGGCCCTGCCCCCCGCTCGGCTGCAAGAGAACACGTGACCGGGGGCAGCGGGGACCCGCCAGGGGGCGCTGGCGCAGGGGCGTGGTCCTGGGGCTCATTTGCATACAGGCTCCGCCCCCCGGTTCGCACGTGCATCGGGCACACCCCGTGGACCTGCCCTGCCAGGCCCCGCCCCTCCTTCCTCATTTACATACAGGCCCCGCCCCCGGGGGGCACGTTGCGCACAAGCTCCGCCTCCTGCACCTCATTTACATACAGGCCCCGCCCCCAGGGCGCGCGTGGCCGCGGAGACCGGGCACCAAACTGGGGCCAGTGAGACCCGAACCGGTCCCAGTGCCCCGGGTGTGGGGTCAGGCCCCCCGGGGGGTTGGGCAGCGTCCCCCGTGTCCCCACATCGGCACGTCCCGTGTCACCGCGCCCCCTGCACCCCACAGCCCTGCAGCGTCCCCCGCGTCCCCGTCCCGGGTCCCACCTGCGTCCCCTGCGCGGCGCCGTCGGCGCAGACGAACTGCACAAAGTCCTTGAGCGAGTCCTGGCCGTGGTGGTAGCGGATGGTGGGGTGGGCGAAGTAGGGGCTGGACTGGGGCAGGAGGGACCCGGACGGGAAGTGCAGCGCCGAGGCCGAGGCCCGCGGGCTGCCTGCAGCGAGCCTGAGCGCCGGCGCCGGGACCCAGGCGTCCGGCGGACCCAGGCGTGCGGGGGACACGGGGGAACACAGGAGTGTGGGGGGACCCAAGAGTTTGGGGGGGACCTGGGTGACCAGAGGGGAGGGGACCCAGGAGTTCAGGAGGGGACCCAGGAGCTCAGGAGGTGCCTCGGGTTGCCCAGGGGGTCTCAGGGTGCCAAGGGGGAGTCTGGGGGTCCCGGGGGGTCTCGGGGTGCCCGGGGGGTCCCGGGGGTCTCACCGGGGCGCACTCCGGCCAGCACGGGCAGCGGGTGGTGTCCGAAGGCCACGCGGGGGGCGGCCCCGTGACCCCCCAGGGCGCTGCAGAAATCCAACTTCCCCGACTTCTTCAGCGCGGGGCCTGGGGGGCCGGGGGGTCAGGGGGGCAGCTGCACCCCCCGGGGAGCCCAGAGCCCCCCGGCACCTCCCCCCAGCCCCTCAGGGAGCCCCGGACACCCCAGCCCCCCGAGTCCCCCCCAGCCCCCCCGGCACTTCCTCCCATCACCCCCAACCCCGCCCCCATCACCCCCCCCGTGCCCCCCGACCCCGTGTCACCCGCCGGTGCCCCCCCCCATGTGTCCCCATCACCCACCGGTGTCCCCGTCGCCCCCCCAGCCCTGGCTGCTCCCGGGGGCCGGGGACCGTCCCGGCGCGGGGTAGAAAACGTCGTCCCCGGGTCCCTCCATGTCGCCCTCGTCCAGGGCCTTGGGGCGCTTGGGGCCGCTGTGGGGACAGGGGGGTCACTGAGGGCCGAGTCCCCCAGGGACGCGGGGCCGGGGTCTGGGGGTCCGTACCCGGTCGGGGGGGGTCCCAGCGGCCGCCGTCCCAGCGCCACGGGGCTGATGTTGTAGAAGCCGCCCGGGGTCTCCAGATCGGCCAGCGAGAAGTTTGGGCCCGAGGCCGTGGCCACCGGGGCTGGGGACACGGGGACAAAACGGAGACGTGGGGACCCGCACGGGACCCCCCCCGGGCCCCCCGTCCTCAGCATCCCCCCACGTCCCACATCGCGTCCCCCCCATGTCCCCCTGGCCGCACTTACTCTGGGACACCCTCACCAGCTCCGTCACGTTCCAGACGCCCGATGTCACGAAACAGTCCTGGAAGGTCAGGTGCCCTGGGGACGGGGGACACGGGGACATGGGGGACACCGGGGGGACACGGGGGACACCGGGATGGGCGCTGGGGGGACCCCGGGACTCACCGTTGGGCAGTGGTTTGATGTCGGCGTCGCCCTGGGGGTTTGAGCTGTCGGATTGTCCAGAGTCTGTGGGGACACGGGGTCAGGTCCAGACGCCTGGGTCCCCCCGGACGCCTGGGTCCAGCCCGGACGCCTGGGTCCCCGTTGCACCCCAGGGAGGAGGCGCAGCCCCGGACGCCTGGGTCCCCACGCTGAAGGGCCCCTTGTTCCCGCGGGGTCGTTCGGGGTGAACGTCCTTGGGGACCTCGGTGGCACCCGCGGCCCAGGGGGGGACCCCGGTGTCTGGGCGCCCCATGCGGGACCCAGGCGTCCGGGCACACCCCCTCCCCCGCCGCCCAGGGGGACCCAGGCGTCCGGGCGGGGGGGCCGCGGGGCCGGGCCAGGGGCCAGGAATGCGCTGGGCCCCCGCCAGCCGCTGCGCCAACAAAGCCGCCATTGTCTGCGCCGCCGGGGGGGCCCGGACGCCTGGGTTCCCCCCAGCCCCCCCCACCCCACGGTGTCCCCGCCCCCGAGCGTCTCCCCCATCCTCCCCAGACACCTGGGTCCCCCCAGCTCCCCCATGTCTGGGGGTCCCGTCATCTCCGGGTTCCCTCCCACCCCGTCCCGGGACCCAAGCGTGCGAGGCGGGGAGGGGCGGGGGGTCAGGGGTCAGCAGGCGCGTGCAGGGTCGCGACCTCTGCCAGGGGGGTGGGGGGGGTGTCGCGTGGCAGGCGCGTGCCGCCCCTCCCCCCGCCCGCCCGGACGCCTGGGTCCTCCCGGGGCTCCTGGAGGGGGGAGGACACCCCGGGGGGGCCCCGGGACCCCCGTCCTGCAGCCCCGCCCCCCCCGTGCCTCAGTTTCCCCCCGAGCTGTACACAGCGGGTCCTGGTGTCCCCCGTGTCCCCCCATGTCCCCCCCGTGTCCCCTGTGTCCCCGGCGGGGGGTTCAGGTGCTGTTGGGTTGGGCAGCTGCACCCCCCCCTTCGCGGGGCCCCTCCCCCCGCACCTGCAGCACCCGGACCCAGGCGTTCGGGAGGGACCCAGGCATCCGGGCGGTGCCAGCAGCGACCGCGTGTCCCCCCGGGCCCCTATGGACCCCGTGACCCGCACGATGGCCCCTATAGACCCACCCGGAGCTCCAGCGGCTCCGGCAGAGCTGGATGGATCCTATAGGGCCCTGCAGAACCCCATGGAGCCCTGTAGAGCCCTATAGAGCCCTACAGACTGACAGAACCCTATAGGGCCCATAGAGCCACACAGAGCCCTATACAGCTCTACACAGCCCTACAGAGACCTACAGACCAACAGAACCCTATAGAGCCCCATAGAGCCACACAGAACCCCACAGAGCCCTATAGATTCACAGAAAACCCTGCACAGCCCTATGGACCAACACAACCCTATAGAGCCCTATACAGCCCTATAGAGCAACACAGCCCCATAGAGACCTACAGAGCCACGCAGAACCCTACACAGCCCCATGGAGCCCTATGGACCAGCACAGCCCCATGGAGCCCTATGGCTTCACCAGCACGGGGGGACACCAGGGGACACCAGGGGGACGCGGTGACACCGCGGGGACACCGGGGCCCGTCCGTCCCCGTCCCGCTGCCGCAGCGCGTTCCCGGTGCCAACAGGCGCCATCTTAGCGGGGGAGGGGGGGTTGGCACCGCGCCCCCAAAACCGCAGCCAAGGGCGGGGGGAGGGGCGGGGGCTCGTGCCAAACGGGGGGGGCGGGGCCCCCATGGACGTGGGGCCGGGGGGCAGGAAAATCCCCCAAACCGCCCCCCCGCCCCAGCGCGTGAGGGACCCAGGCGTCCAGGCACCCCGGCGAGGACCCAGGTGTCCGGGAGCCAACGCCGAGCGCCGGAAAAGCGAAACAAACCCCCCCGTTCTGGCTCCAAAATGACACGTCCCCCCCGCACACGCGTGGGGGGCACGAGGGGCGGGTGCGCGTCGCACACGCGTGTCCTGGCAAGAGCGCCCGCGGGAGCCCGCGGCACAAACGGTGCGCGGCACGATGCACAATGCGCGGGGCACAATGCACGATGCACAATGCACGGGGCACAATGCACGATGCACAATGCACGATGCACAATGCGCGGGGCACAATGCACGATACACAATGCACGATGCACAATGCACGATGCACAACGCACGGGGCACAACGCACGGGGCACAATGCACGGGGCACAATGTGCGGGGCACAATGCGCGGGGCACAATGCGCGGGGCACAATGCGCGGGGCATGATGCACAATGCGCGGGGCACAATGCACGATGCACAATGCACGGGGCACAATGCACGATGCACGATGCACAACGCGCGGGGCACAATGCACGATGCACAACGCACGGGGCACGATGCGCGGGGCACGATGCACAGTGCATGGGGCACAATGCGCGGGGCACGATGCGCGGGGCACGATGCACAGTGCATGGGGCACGATGCGCGGGGCACAATGCGCGGGGCACGATGCGCGGGGCACGATGCACAGTGCATGGGGCACAATGCGCGGGGCACGGCTCCTGGTGCGCAGCGGAGCGCGGTGCACTCACGGCTTTGTGCGCGGCTCTCAGTGCGCAGCAAAGCCCACGGCAGAGCCCGGCGCACGGCTCCCAGTGCGCGGCACAGCTTGGTGCCCAGCGCCCGGTGCACGACTCCCTGCGCACGTCCGAGCACAATGCGCAGCCCCCGGCGCACAATCCACGGTGCACAGCTCCCCGTGCGCAGCCCCCGGCGCACAATCCACGGTGCACAGCTCCCCGTGCGCAGCCCCCGGCGCACGATCCACGGTGCACAGCTCCCCGTGCGCATCCTGGTGCACGGCAGAGCACAACACACAGCTCCTGGTGCTCAATTCCCACTGCACAATTCCTGGTGCACAGCACAGCTCCTGGTGCACAGCTCCCGGTGCACAGCAGAGCACAATGCACAGCTCCCGGTGCACAATTCCCAGTGCACAATTCCTGGTGCACGGCTCCAGCTCCCTGCACACAGCTCCCTGTGCACATCCCGGTGCACATCCTGGTGCACAGCACAGCTCCCAGCGCACACAGCTCCTGGTGCACATCCCGGTGCACCATTCCCGGTGCACATCTGCACCATTCCCAGCGCACATCCTGATGCACATCCCGGTGCACCATTCCTGATGCACCATTCCCAGTGCACATCCCGGTGCACCATTCCTGATGCACCGTTCCCAGTGCACATCCCGGTGCACCATTCCTGATGCACCATTCCCAGTGCACATCCCGGTGCACCATCCCCGGTGCACCATTCCCAGTGCACATCCCGGTGCACCATCCCCGGTGCACCGCTCCCGGCGCTCACCTCCACGTGCCGCACCTGCCGCTCACCCCGCGCTTTGCCGCCCGGCCCCACTCTGCGCCAGCCCCCCCGCCCCGCTCACCGTGCACGTGCACGAAATAGGCCAGGTAGAGGTCGAGCTCCTTGACGGCCACGCCGATGTGGTGCGGCTGCACGCACAGCCCGGGGCTGGCGCAGTGCGGCGCCTTGGCCAGGCGCTCGCCGTCCGTGCTCTCCAGCGGGACCCCCTTGAACAGGATCACCATGACCAGGTCCAGCCGCCACACCTTGTCGGCCTGGCGCAGGCAGTCGATGCGCCGGATCTTGCCCTTCTGGTCGGGGTTGGACAGCACGCAGCACGGCGCCTTCTTGCCGGTGACCGACAGCACGAAGTCCTCGCGGCACTCGGGCCGGATGTCCTTGCGCAGCTTGGCCAGGAGGCGCGAGGCCCATTTCTGCTTCACCTCGGGCTTCTCGCCCAGCAGCTCGTCCTTGACGGCGCGTTCCTCCTCCTTGGACATGCGCTTCTCGTGCTTCTTGAAGTACTTGCGCTTGCGGGCCTGCAGGTTGAACCAGGTGTAGGAGAAGGCGCGGACGTGGGGGAGCAGCGCCTCGATGAACGGGTGGAACTCATCCTGCAACGAGAACAGCGAGGGTGACCCCAAAATCCTGCACCCCCAGACACCCCGAACCCAGCGCCTCGATGAACGGGTGGAACTCATCCTGCAACGAGAACAGCGGCAGTGACCCCAAAATCCTGCACCCCCAGACACCCCGAACCCAGCGCCTCGATGAACGGGTGGAACTCATCCTGCAACGAGAACAGCAACGGTGATCCCAAAATCCTGCACCCATTGACCCAACCCAGCGCCTCGATGAACGGGTGGAACTCATCCTGGAACAAGGGAACAGGGTGAACCCCAAAATCCTGCACCCATGGGACCCCGAACCCAGCGCCTCAATGAGCGGGCGGGACTCATCCTGGAACCAATGGCAGAGCAGAGTTGGGGGTGCAGGACGGGACCCCCGGATCCAGCACCCCATGAACGGGGGGGACTCAGCCTAGAATGAGACCAGAGTTGGGGGGGACCCCAAAATCCTGAACACACAGGGACCCCAAATCCTGCACCAGGAGCTCCCATGGGGACCCCAAATCTGCACCAGGAGAACTGAAGACCCCAAAATGCTGCACTGGGGGGACCCAAATCTGGGTGATGCCCACACTGCATGGGAACTGGAGCACCCCAGAACCGGGGAGCACCCCAGAACCGGGGAGCACCTCAGAACCGGGGAGCACCCCGAATGCAGCAGAGCAGCCCCGGCCGCGGCCGCACCCAGCGCGGGGTCCCCGGGGACACCCCGTCCTGCACGGGGACAGGATCGGGCCCCGCGGGGGACGGCGATGGGACGGGGGGACCCGCGCGGTGTCCCCGGGGTCCCCGCAGCCCCCTCCATCCCCCCGGTGCCCGGGGACGCTCCCGCTGCCGTCGGGTCTCGGCTGCCCCGGGCACGTCCCCAGCGCCGGTCCCGGTGCCACCGATCGCGTCCCCATCGCTCCCCGGCCCCGCCGGTCGCGTCCCCATCAGTCGCCGGTGCCACCGATCGCGTCCCCGCCGGTCCCGGCTCCCGCCGCCCCCTCCCGTCTCCACCGGTCCCCGCTCGCCGGTGCCGCCTCATCCCGGTCCCGTCCCGTCCCCGCTCGTACCATCGCGGCGGCTCATCCCGGCCGTGGGCGGCTCCAGGCGGGCGGGACCGGGGGCGACACGGGGGCTCGCGGGGCCGGTCGGGGTGCGGGGGTCCCGGGGTCCGGGGGGCGCGGGGTCCCGGGGGCGCGGGGGCACCGCGGTGCGGGCCCGGCGGGGGGCAGCGCGGGAGCCGCTGCCCGGGGGTCCCGGAGCCGCCGCCGGAGCGCGCGGAGCCGCCGCGGCCCCTTTTGGCACCGGGACCGGCGCGGCGGCGGCCAATGGGAGCGCAGCGCGCGGGGGGAGCGGCCGCCCCATTGGCCGGGCCGGGGGGGGCGGGGCCGGGGGGGGGCGGTGGAGTTCGGGGCCGGGACACGGCGGGGGGGGGGGGGGGGGGGGGGGCACCGGGGGAGCGCGAGCCCGAGGGGGCAGAGCCCCGTGCCCCCCCCGCCCCGGGACCCGCGCCCCCGGCACCTCGTGCCCACCCGCGCGGACCCTCGTGCGCGGCGCCGCGCGAGGGGGTCGCGCGAGGACGCTCACGCGAGGGCCCCGGCGGGGGCCCCGGGGGGCGGCCCCGGGTTTGGCCGCTTTCCCCGGCCCCGCGGCGGCCCCAGCGCGGGACGGCCCGAAACCTGCGGTTCTGCCCCCAAATCCCGGCGCTCGCAGCCAACACCCCCCCCCCGCCGTAATTAATTCCCTCTGTGCGAAGGAAAAACCCAAAATTCGGGCGCTGGAGCGGCGGGGCCGGGGGATGGGGCGGGGGGGGGCTCTGCGCGGCGCTGCCCACGCGCTGCCCGGCCCCAAACCGCACGGGTTTCACCCCAAAACCGCATCGGGCCACGCGGGCGTCGCTCCCGGCCCCCTCCCCACTGGCTGCAGGGGACCCAGGCGTCCGGGTGGACCCAGGTGTCTGGGCCCAGCAGCACCCCCTGCGGCACGGGGAGGGCTCCCGGACACCTGGGTCCCCTCCCGAACGCCTGGGTCCCCTCCGCACCTCGGGGAGGGCACTGGGCCAGGTCAGGCTGGTGGAGGGGTGGTCAGCGGCCCGAACGCCTGGGTCCCCTCGTGGCCCCGGCGAAGACAAAGAGCTGCCAGGTCAGGCCTGCGCCGCCTGGATGCCGGGGTCCGCCCGAACGCCTGGGTCCCCTCCCGAACGCCTGGGTCCCCTCCCCGCCCCTTCACAGGGGAGTCACAGAAGGATCTAGAGGCTCCACAGCCGGTGCCTGCCCGGACGCCGGGGTCCCCTCCCGGACACCGGGGTCCCCCCCGGACGCCGGGGTCCGCGCCAGGGCGGGGTCCAGCCGCGCTGCCATTGGCTGCGCCGGCCCCGCATTGAGCCGCAGTGGCGGCGAAGCCACGTCGCCGCGTCCGCAGCTGCGAGCGCCCGGCAAAGCGCCAGCGCGGGGGGGGCGGCGTGAGCGCCAGGGAAAGGCCCAGAAAACACAGAAAAGAGGGAAAAAAGGGAGAGAAAAAAACCCACACAACCAGCCCCCCCCCGCCCCCCCGCCCCGCCCCCCCCCGCTCCCCCCGGCCCGCGGCGTCGCCAGAGAAAACAGCCCAAAGAGCCGGAATTGCCGCCAAAAATCCCCCCGGCGGCCCCAGCGCCGCTGCCAAGACCCTCCCGGGCGGGGGGGGGGCGGGGGGGTGGGGGAGGGGGCGGCGGGGACCCCCACGAGGGACCCCAGCAGCAGGCCGGGACCCAGGCGTTCCGGGGGGGACCCAGGCGTTCCGGGGGGAGGACCCAGGCGTCCGGGTGGCCTCGGAGAGAACGTGTCGGATGGTCCTGGCAGGGGACCCAGGAGTTCGGGAGGGACCCAGGTGTCCTGGGCGGGGGGGCGGGGAGGGGGGGGATGGACCCAGGTGTCCGGGTGTGCGGAGGAACCTCCCGCCCGCTCTCGCGGCCACGTGGAGGACCCAGGCGTCCGGGCCGCCCCCCCCGTGGCCTCGAGCCAGCCGGGCCGGGGTCCCCGCGCCGCAGCCGCCGCCAAGAAAGCTTTTTGTGGCACATCAATAATTCAGGGCCCCCCCGGCCCAGCCCGGGCTGCTCCATTATTGATGCAACCGGGGGGGCGTGGGGGGGGCGCGGGGGGGGCGCGGGGGGGGCGGGGGGGCAGCAGCTCGAGCACACGCACCCCCGGCCTCGTTCGCACGTTTTACACGGTTTGCACATGGGGGGGTCGGCGCCGCCCCCGCCCCGATTGCATCAGCCGCAGCCCCACGCGTGTCGCACGGGGCCCTCGCACGCGGAACACGCGTGTCGCACACCTGGCGCGGGGGGGCTGGGGGCACACGTGTCGCGCACACGCCGGGAGCGGCTGCCACGTGTGCACGGCGCTGGCACACGCGTGTGCGGCCCCACCGACCCCCCGTGTCCCCCCGTGTCCCCGCACACACATGTGACGTTCTGCACCGTGACGCGCGCGTCGCACCCGAGGGACACGGGGACACACGAGGGACACACGAGGGACACACGAGGGACACACGAGGGACACACGAGGGACATGAAGGACCAGCCCCATGAGCAGCTGGGACTCGGGCCATAGGGGACATCGGCCATAGGGACAGCGGCCATAGGGGACAGGACGGATGCACCAGTGGGCACCGAGGGCCGGCCCGAGCCTGCAGGGGGCAGGAGCTGCTGCTGCACGTGCTGCTATAGAAACTGCTATAGACCTATAGATCCTGCTATAGGAACCACTATAGCAACGGCTGAACGAACCGCTATAGGTCCCGCTACAGGTCCCGCTACAGGTCCCGCGGCTGCTGCACCAGCCGGGGGGGGACGGCGGCACCGGCACAAACCGGCCAGAGCCGGGGGAACGGCCCGCGGGGCGCGTTGCACCATCGCGCCGTCGCACACGCGTGTGCACGCGAGGCCGCGGGCTGAGCGCACGTGCGCAGGACACGGGGACACACGCGTGTGTGACGGGGGGAGCGCACACGCGTGTCCGTGGCGGGTCCTGGCGCGTGCACACGCGTGTGCGGGGCGGGGGCTCCAGAGGCGCCTTTGGCCGCTCGCCCGGACGCCGCCGGCCGCCAAAACCGCCCCGAAAAGCGGGAGGAAAGGGCACCGGGGGGCGGGGAGCGGCGGGGCCGGCGGGGGGGCCACCCGGGGGGGGCGGGAACCCCCGGGGGACAAACGGGGACCCCAAAGAACAAGCGGGGACCCCAAAGAACAAGCGGGGACCCGCAGCCCCCTCGCCCGCTCCCCCGCACCGGCCAGAACCGGAGCCCCCGCCCGCCCCCCCGGCCCCGCAGCGGGAACGGATCGCGCTCCCCCCCCCCCCGCACCCCCATTCCGGGTTCGCCCCCCCGGCCCCGGCGCCCCGTACCTGGGTCAGGCAGTACGGGGAGTACATGGCGGCGGGTCAGCGGCGCCGGGACATGGCGGGGGCGGCGCCGGGGGTCCCGGGTCGGGCTGCGGGGTCCCGGGTCGGGGGTTCGGGGGTTCCGGGGTCCCGCTCCGGGGGGCCGGGGCTGCCGGGCGTCCCGCTGCGGGGCCGGGGGGTGTCCGGGGGTGTCCAAGGGGTCCCGGGGGTCCCGGTTTGGGGGGTCCCGGTTCCGGGGGTGCCGGTTCGGGCGCGCGGGGAAAGTTTGCGCGAAGTTGGCGCGCGACGCACTTTTGCCGCGGGAAGGGCCGCGCCGGCCCCGCCCCCCCAGACAGGCCCCGCCCCCGGAGCCGCCCCTCTGCCGCGCGCCACGCCCACACCCGGCCACGCCCGCTCGCGGTCGCCAGGCTACGCCCACTCTCGGCGAGGCCACGCCCTCCTGTGCACCGGTCACGCCCCCCGCGCCTGCGGACACGCCCACGTCGGGACGGACACGGGGAGACATTGGGGGACATGGGGGGGCACTGGGGACGTGGGGGGACACAGGGAGACATTGCGGACGGGGGAACGTGGGGAACATGGGGCGACACTGGGGACACCGGCCCCCCGCCCCACCTGCGCCCCCGGCGGGGGTCCCGGGGGCCGCTGTGGGTCCCCACGGGTGACAGTGACAGCGCAGCCTCATCTGTCACTCTGGCTGCGGCCGCGTCCCTGCGCCATCTGTCACCGCGCGGTGCCAGCGCTGGCACGGCCACTGTCACCGTCACCGTCACCGTCACCGTCACCCCTTCGCTGCCGGCACCGCGGGGGGGGCCCCAGTGTCCCCACGGCCAGAGCGGACCCAGGCGTCCGAGCCCCCGTCAGTCCCCGCGTGTCCCCTTCCCGACCGGCTGCTCAGGGGCCACGGGTGACAGATGTGACACCGGTGACAGATGCGACACCGGTGGCAGATGCGACAACAGTGACAGTTGTGTCCCTGTGCCAGATGTGCCGCCGCCGCAGCTGGAGCCGAGCGGGGGTGTGGACGTGTGATGGCGGGGGGGAACCGGGGGGACACGCGGGGGGACACGCGGGGACCCCCCCGGTGACCCCGTCCGGGGGTCTCGCCCGCGGGGCCCCACGAAAGCGAAGGAGCCGCAGAGGCCCCAAAACGGGGCGAAACTGCCCGAAAACGGGCGGCGTTCCAGCCCCGCCCCTCGGGCTGGGGGGGGGAGGGGACTCGGACGCTTGGGTCCCCGGCTGGCGGGAGGGGGAGGGGGCGGCTCGGGGAGCGTTTTGGGGCGATTTCGGGGGTTTTTGGCTCACGGAGGGTTCTGGCGGCTGCCGAGGCCTGGAAGCCATTAGGGCCCCCCCGCCCCCCCGTGGGGCCCGCGCGGGGAGCGATCCCGGAACCCCGCCCCCCCGGCAGGGACCCAGGCGTCCGGGGGGGCCCAGGGGGCGGGGCCGGGGGGTTAACGGCGCCGATCCGGGTTTGGCTGCGGCTGAACGGGGGGGGAGGGGAACCCGCGCGTGCCGAACCCCGCGGGGGGAGGGGCGGCAGCTTCGCAGCGCCCGGAGCGACCCCCCCCCAACCCCCACCCCCGCGTCCCCCCGGACACCGACGGGGCTCCCGGGCCCCCGGTGCGAGACCCGGTATCGGAGCCCCCGTTATGAGACCCCCCCGTTGTCAGACCCCCCGTTATCAGATCCCCCCGTTATCCGAACCCCCCCTTCAACAGAACCCCGTTATCCGACCCCCCCGTTATCCGACCCCCCCCCGATCAGAAATCCATTATCCGACCCCCCGTTATCAGACCCCCCCGTTTTGAGCCGCCCCCGCTATCGCAGCCCCGCCCCCGCCCGTCACCTCCCGTCCCGGCTTCCGCCCTCGCCTTCAGCCGCTTCCGCCCTCACTCCCCGTCGCTTCCGGCGCAAGATGGCGGCGCCCTTGCGGCGGGCGCTGGCGGCGGCGCTGACCCCGAGCCGGGGCTACCGGGCGGCCCCGCTGCCGCTGCGGCCCCGCCCGGCGCCCGCGGACCCGGCGCGGCGGTTCGGGCGGCTCGGGGAGGCCGCGGGGGTCCCGGCCGGGGCGCTCTGGCCCGGCCCCGAGCGGCTGCGCGAGGCGGAGGCGGAGGAGCGCGAGTGGGACCCGCCGCTGCGGGACCGGCAGGAGGCGCTGGAGCGGCGGGAGCGCGAGGCGGCGCGGGAGCGCGAGGAGAGGTGGGGGGGCAGGGGGTGTCACCGGGAGAACCGGCACCGGGCGTGTCCCCAGCCCGGCCTTCCCCCCCCGTCCCCGCCGTCCCCGTGTCCCCGTCTTGGGGGTCCCTCCGTCCCCACGGTGTCCTCGTGTCCCCACGTTCCTATTCCGGGGGTCCCTCTGTCCCCCCCGTGACCCCTGACCCCCGGTGACCCCCCCCGGTGTCCCCCCGTGACCCCCGTTTTCCCCGCAGGGCGCAGCGCGTGGCCGCGGCCCTGGCCGCGATGCCGGCGCGGGTGCGCGCGTGGCGGGAGGAGCGCGCGGCGGCGCGGGAGCGCGCGCGGGCGGAGGCGGAGCGGCGGCGGCGGCTGCTGGAGGGGGCGGGGCTGGCGCTGGCCCCGCCCCGCCCGGGAGCGCCCCCGCGCGGCCCCGCGCAGGCGCAGGCGCTGCTGGCGGAGCTGGAGCGGCAGGAGCGGCGGGAGGAGAAGCGGCGGCGGCGGCGCGAGCGGGACGAGGCGGCGCGGAGCGCGTTGGCCGCCGCTGAGGCCGCTGCTGCCGAGCGGCCCCCCCCGGGGGCCCCCCCCGGGACCGGCGGGGGCTCCTGAACCCGCCCCGGGACCGGCGGGGGCTCCTGAACCTGAACCCGCCCCGGGACCGGCGGGGGCTCCTGAACCTGCCCCGGGACCCGGCGGGGGCTCCTGAACCTGCCCCGGGACCCCTCGGGACCGGCGGGGGCTCCTGAACCTGCCCCGGGACCCCCCGGGACCGGCGGGGGCTCCTGAACCCGCCCCGGGACCCCCCGGGACCGGCGGGGGCTCCTGAACCTGGACCCGCCCCGGGACCCCTCGGGACTGGCGGGGGCTCCTGAATCCCCCAACCCGGGGAGCGGTTCCTGAGCCCCCGGGGACCCCCCGCCCCCTCCCCCCGGGGGTCCCTCCCCCCCACATCACGACACCAAAATGGGTTTAAAATTCTGCGTTTAATCTCCCCCCCTCGTGGTTCTTCCCGCGGCGCCGCCCCCTCCCCCCAGGGCCCGCGGGTCGGGGGGGGATGGGATGATGCAGTTTTTGCCGAGCCCCCCCCGACCCCCCAGCAGAGAGGGGTCCGGGGGCTCCACCAATCGGCTGCTGCTCCCGCGGGGCGTGGCCGGGCGGGGGGCCGCCCCTCCCCCCGCGGGGTCCCTCAGTCGTCGTCGAAGTTCTGGCTGAGCAGGAAATTGGCCGCCAGGTTCTCGTTCTTCTCGCAGGCGAAATAGGCCTGGATGACCAGGCTCTCGGGGAAGCCCAGCGCCTTGAGCTGCGGGAGCGTTCACTGAGCCCTACTGACCACGGCCCGCGCTGCCTCCCAGCGCCTTGAGCTGCGGGAGCGTTCACTGAGCCCTACTGACCACCTACTGACGTCCCCATGCACCCCGGGCCCCGCGCTGCCTCCCAGCGCCTTGAGCTGGGGAGAGAAGTGTTCACTCTGAGCCCTACTGATGACTGTAAAACACCTCCACAGATCAGCCCCAGTATTAACTCTGGCCCCTACTGATGGCCGTGACACAGCCACACAAATCGGCCCCACAGTTAACTCTGGCCTCTACTGACAACTGGAACACCCGCGCAGCTCAGCCGCACCGTTTGCTCCGGTCCCTGCTGATGGCTGTGCAACACCGGCACAGCTCAGCCGTGCTGTTAACCCTGGGCCCTGCTGACCCCGCGTCCTTACCCTCTCTATGGCTTCTTTTTCCTGCGGCGTCACCTGGATGTAGTTCATCTGGGGGGACTCGTCCCCAATGGCGCCCACCTCCCCCTCCAGCTCGCCCAGCTCGCCCAGCGGCTCGTTCAGCATCTGGATGAACTGCTCCTGGTGCTGGCTGATTTGCTGGGGGGACAGGGTGGGTTGGGGGTCATGGGGGCCCCCAGGGGCTCAGGGCGGTTCGGGGGGTCCCGGGGGTACCTGCAGCAGCTGCGGGTTCTCCTGGCCCAGCTGCTGCAGCAGCGCGGGCAGCAGCGCCGGGTTCTGCTGGATCACCTGCCGCATGTTCTGGAACTGCGGCTGCTCACGCAGGAACTCCAGCGGGTTCTCCCCTGCAGGGGGCGCGTGGGCGGAGCCGGCTCAGCCACGCCCACTGGGAGAAGCCACACCCCTCAAGCCCCGTGCCCGGCCAGGCCACACCCGCTAAGGGGTGGGGCATTCCAGGCCACGCCCCCACTCTGTAAACCCAACAATGACCCGTCCAGCTCCATCGGGGTGGGGCTTAGCCCTAGGCCCCACCCACAAGGGGAGGGACCTCAAGGCCACACCCCAACAAAATCTCAAACCCCACCCCCTGGGGGACGGATCACAAGCCCCACCCAAAGAGGCGGAGCCTCCAGCCCAGCCAGACACACCCCCATGGGGGCGTGGCCAGTCACAGCCCCACCCCTTAGCAGGTGTGTCCAATGTAAACCCCACCCAGTGGGTGTGTCCAATGTAAACCCCACCCAGTGGGTGTTCCTGCCCCGCCCAGGCCCCGCCCTGGGGGTGTGTCCCGCCCAGGCCCCACCCACTGACCTTCAGGCACCGGCTGCTCGGGGGGGCGACTCTCCTGCACGGGGGGGCGCTCGGGCTCGGGGCTGCCGGGGATGCCCTGGGGGGCAGCGGGTTTGGGGGGTCAGCGGGTTTGGGGGGGCAGGTCAGCGGGTTTGGGGGGGCAGCGGGTTTGGGGCGTCCCCGCCCCCCCTCACCCTCAGCAGAGTCTCCAGAGCCCGGGGGGGGTCAGTGCAGGCTCAGGAGCACCGGGGGGCTTCGGGGGGGTCGGTGGGTTCAGGGGGGGTCGGTGGGGGTGAGGGGGGATCAGTGGGGGTTGGGGTGTCAACAGTGGTCAGTGGGGCTCCCCCCCCACCGTCAGCAGGTACTCCATGGCGCGGGGGGGTCAGGGGTCGGGGGTCAGGGGTTACCGTCAGCAGGTACTCCATGGCGCGGGGGGGTCAGGGGTCGGGGGTCAGGGGTTACCGTCAGCAGGTACTCCACGGCGCGGTGGGGGGTCAGGGGTCAGGGGTCATACCGTCAGCAGGTACTCCACGGCGCGGGGGGGGTCAGGGGTCAGGGGTCGGGGGTCAGGGGTCATACCGTCAGCAGGTACTCCACGGCGCGGTGGGGGGTCAGGGGTTGGGGGTCGGGGGTCAGGGGTCATACCGTCAGCAGGTACTCCACGGCGCGGTGGGGGGTCAGGGGTCGGGGGTCGGGGGTCAGGGGTCGTACCGTCAGCAGGTACTCCACGGCGCGGGGGGGGTCAGGGGTCGGGGGTCAGGGGTCGTACCGTCAGCAGGTACTCCACGGCGCGGTGGGGGGTCAGGGGTCAGGGGTCGGGGGTCAGGGGTCATACCGTCAGCAGGTACTCCACGGCGCGGTGGGGGGTCAGGGGTCGGGGGTCAGGGGTCAGGGGTCAGGGGTCATACCGTCAGCAGGTACTCCACGGCGCGGTGGGGGTTGTTGAAACTCGCCCTCAGCGCGGCCACCACGCGCTCGCGCTCGTAGCCCATGGACATGATCTCGGCCAGCATGGTCTCGTACTCGGAGCCCGTCACTGCGGGGGGCGGCGCTGGGACCCGACACCCGCCCCCCGCCCCCTCCCCGCACCCCCGACATGACGAGCACCCCAAATTCCACCGGCCCCATTTCCGGGCCTCGGTCCCTCCGCCGGGCCCCCCCCAAACCTCCCCCAGGAGCCCCCAGGCTCCGCCCACCCCCCTCACCCAAGGACCCCCCGCGCGCCCTTCTGCCCCCCCGAGTCCCCCCCTCCCCGCGTCCCCCCGTCCCCGTGTCCCCCCGCCCCCCCGTCCCCGTGTCCCCCCGTCCCCGTGTCCCTCCGTCCCTGTGTCCCTCTGTCCCCCCGCCCCCCCGTCCCCGTGTCCCCGTGTCCCCCCATCCCCCCGTCCCCATGTCCCCCCGTCCCTGTGTCCCCCCGCCCCCCCGTCCCCATGTCCCCCGGCACCCACCGAGGGTGGACGCGGCGTCCGCCGAGCGCCCGGCGCTGCCCGGGGGGGGGACGGAGCTGCCGGGACAAAGGGGGACGTGGCGGGCGGGGCCGAGCGGGGGCTGCCGCCCAACCCCCACGTACCCCCAACCCCCACGTACCCCCAACCCTGCACCCCCAACCCCCTGTGTACACCCCATGCACCCCCCAACACAGCCCCGCTGTGCCCCCCCCGTCACGCTGTGCCCCCCCAGCCCAGCTGTGCTCCCCCAGCCCAGCTGCGCCCCCCCGCCCCGCTGTGCCCCCCCAGCCCCGCTGTGCCCCCCCCAGCCCCTCTGTGCCCCCCCAGCCCCGCTGTGCCCCCCCAGCCCCGTTGTGCCCCCCCAGCCCCTCTGTGCCCCCCCAGCCCCGCTGTGCTCCCCCCAGCCCCGCTGTGCCCCCCCCGCCCCGCTGTGCCCCCCCAGCCCCGCTGTGCCCCCCCAGCCCCGCTGTGCCCCCCCAGCCCCTCTGTGCCCCCCCCGCCCCGCTGTGCCCCCCCCGCCCCGTGTCCTCACCCGGGCGGGGGCTCCGCGGGGGCCGCGGGGGCGTCGGGGGCCGGGGGCTCCTCGCTGGGGGCGGCCGGCGGGGGGGGGACGGTGTCGGCGGCCGGGGGGGGCCCCGGGGCCGGGGGGGGCTCGGCGGGGGCGGCGGCCTCAGGGGCGGCGCCCGGGGGGGCCTTGGCCTGCGGGGAGGGTGGGGGTTCTGGGGTCTGGGGGACCCTGGGGCCCCAGGGGGTTTAGGGGGCTCCAGGGAGGGTTTGGGGGCTCTGGGGGTTTTGGGGGCTCCGGGGGCTCCGGGGGCTCCGCGGCCGGGGCCGGGGCCGGTCCCACCTTGGTGACCATGACCACCACGAAGTTCCTCTCGTCGATCCGGTACTCGCGGATCGGGACGTCGTCGCTCAGGATCTTCCCGGCGTAGATCAGCTTCTGCCCGGCCACCGGGAACGCGTCGCGGCCCTTGGCCGCCTCGATCTTCTCCTTGAGCGCCCGCACCTGCACCCCGAAAACACACAGAGTCACCCCAAAACCACCCAGAGCCGCCTCGATCTTCTCCTTGAGCGCCCGCACCTGCACCCCGAAAACACAGAGTCACCCCAAAACCACCCAGAGCCGCCTCGAGCTGCTCCTTGAGCGCCCGCACCTGCACCCCGAAAACAGAGTCACCCCAAAACCACCCAGAGCCGCCTCGATCTTCTCCTTGAGCGCCCGCACCTGCACCCCGAAAACAGAGTCACCCCAAAACCACCCAGAGCTGCCTCGAGCTGCTCCTTGAGCGCCCGCACCTGCACCCCGAAAACAGAGTCACCCCAAAACCACCCAGAGCCGCCTCGAGCTGCTCCTTGAGCGCCCGCACCTGCACCCCGAAACCAGTCACCCCAAAAACAAGGTCACCCCAACACCACACAGAAAATCAACTCAATCTTCTCCTTGAGCGCCCCCACCCGGGGGACCCCAGAACCACGCGGAGTCACCCCAAGACACGGGTGCCCCAAACACCCCCACGGTCACCCCAAACCCCTCGCTCTCCTGCAGCGCCCCCACCCGGGGGACCCCGAAAAAGTGAGAATCACCCCACACCGCAGAGTCACCCCACACCGCAGAGTCACCCCACACCAGAGTCACCCCACAGTGCAGAGTCACCCCACACCGCAGAGTCACCCCACACCGCAGAGTCACCCCAAACCGCAGAGTCACCCCACAGTGCAGAGTCACCCCACAGTGCAGAGTCACCCCAAACCAGAGTCACCCCACAGTGCAGAGTCACCCCACACCAGAGTCACCCCACACCAGAGTCACCCCACAGTGCAGAGTCACCCCACACCACAGAGTCACCCCACACCACAGAGTCACCCCACAGTGCAGAGTCACCCCACAGTGCAGAGTCACCCCACAGTGCAGAGTCACCCCACACCGCAGAGTCACCCCACACCGCAGAGTCACCCCACACCAGAGTCACCCCACACCAGAGTCACCCCACAGTGCAGAGTCACCCCACAGTGCAGAGTCACCCCAAACCGCAGAGTCACCCCACAGTGCAGAGTCACCCCACAGTGCAGAGTCACCCCACAGTGCAGAGTCACCCCACACCAGAGTCACCCCACACCAGAGTCACCCCACACCGCAGAGTCACCCCACACCAGAGTCACCCCACACCAGAGTCACCCCACACCAGAGTCACCCCAAACCGCAGAGTCACCCCACACCAGAGTCACCCCACACCAGAGTCACCCCACAGTGCAGAGTCACCCCACAGTGCAGAGTCACCCCAAACCACAGAGTCACCCCACACCAGAGTCACCCCACACCAGAGTCACCCCACACCAGAGTCACCCCACAGTGCAGAGTCACCCCACAGTGCAGAGTCACCCCACAGTGCAGAGTCACCCCACACCAGAGTCACCCCACAGTGCAGAGTCACCCCACACCAGAGTCACCCCACACCAGAGTCACCCCACACCAGAGTCACCCCACAGTGCAGAGTCACCCCACAGTGCAGAGTCACCCCACACCAGAGTCACCCCACACCAGAGTCACCCCACACCAGAGTCACCCCACACCGCAGAGTCACCCCACACCAGAGTCACCCCACACCAGAGTCACCCCACAGTGCAGAGTCACCCCACACCAGAGTCACCCCACACCAGAGTCACCCCACACCAGAGTCACCCCAAACCGCAGAGTCACCCCACACCAGAGTCACCCCACAGTGCAGAGTCACCCCACACCAGAGTCACCCCACACCAGAGTCACCCCACACCAGAGTCACCCCACAGTGCAGAGTCACCCCACAGTGCAGAGTCACCCCACACCAGAGTCACCCCACACCAGAGTCACCCCACAGTGCAGAGTCACCCCACAGTGCAGAGTCACCCCCCACCGCAGAGTCACCCCACACCAGAGTCACCCCACACCAGAGTCACCCCACAGTGCAGAGTCACCCCACACCAGAGTCACCCCACACCAGAGTCACCCCACAGTGCAGAGTCACCCCACAGTGCAGAGTCACCCCCCACCAGAGTCACCCCACACCAGAGTCACCCCAAACCGCAGAGTCACCCCACACCAGAGTCACCCCACACCAGAGTCACCCCACAGTGCAGAGTCACCCCACAGTGCAGAGTCACCCCCCACCAGAGTCACCCCACACCAGAGTCACCCCACACCAGAGTCACCCCACACCGCAGCGCCCCCCCGCGGGGCTGTTCCACAGCCGGGTCACCCGCCCCCGGTCTCGTTCAGCCCCGGAAACCACCGAGTCCCCTCGGAACCAACCGGGGGACCCGGAATCACCCGGAAACGCCCCAAAACCGCCACGGACCCCCCGAGGACACGGACACGGACACGGCGCGTGGGGGGGACACGGACACGGACACGGCCCGTGGGGACACGGACACGGACACGGACACGGACACGGACACGGCCCGTGGGGACACGGACACGGCCCGTGGGGGGACACGGCCCCGGCCCCGGGGAGCAGCCGCGGGTGCCGCCCCCGCTGCCCCCGGTTCCAGCGCCGGTTTCACTCCCGGTTCTCCCCCCGCTCCCACCAACACACCCGCTCCCGGCCTCGCCCCCGCTCCGTCCCGGGTTCAGCCCCGGTTCCCCCCGCTAATGCCGGTTCCCGCTCCGTCCCGGTTCCCGCTCCATCCCGGGTTCATCCCCCGGTCCCCGCTCCATCCCGGTTCCCGCTCCATCCCGCTCCCCGCTCCATCCCGGTTCCCGGTCCCGTCCCGGTTCCCCGCCCCCGCCGCCCGGCGCCCCCCCGCACCGTCTCGTGCGGCTCCATGCGGATTTTGAACGTTTGCTGCTGCAGCGTCTTCAGCGTGACGGTCACGGCCATGGCGGCGGCTGCGGCGGCGCCACAACATGCAACTCACGCCGCCGCCATCTTAGGCGCCCCGCCGCTTCCGCCACGTGACGCGCGGCCGGAAGCGCGTCACCCGAGCCCCGCCCCGTCGCACCCCCGCCCGCCTTCCCCGCGGATCACGTGACGCGGCGCGCGGCGGCACAAAATGGCGGCGGCGCGAAGATGGAGGCAGCGGAGCCGGGACCAGCGTTAATTTAATAGAAACCAATCGCGACGCCCGTGCAGCCGCGAGGCCCCGCCCCCCCGCCCCCCCCGGGCCCGGCGCCCGTTCCTGAGTCCTCGCCCCGCGGGCCCGGCGGGGCCATAGAGTCCGGGTCTCACAGAGACAGAGCGGCCCCGCGGGCAGCGCCCCCGCGCGGTCACAGCTCGTCCCGCGGCGCCGCCTCCTCGGGCTCCGGCTCCTCCTCCTCCTCCTCCTCCTCCTCGTCCCCCTCCCCCTCCTCGTCCTCGTCCTTGTCCCCGCGCTGCTTCTCCTCCTCCTCCTGCCGCCGCCGCTGCTCCTCGTCCTGCTGCTCCTTCATGCGGCGCTCGGCCTCCTGGGGGCGGGGGCACGGGGGCCACGGGTCACGGGGGGTCACGGGGGGGCCACGGGTCACGGGGGCCACGGGTCACGGGGGGGCCCACGGGGGCCCGGCCCCTCACCTTGGTGGCCCCCCAGGTCTCGTTCCCGATCTCCTCCGCAAACTTCTCGTCATCCGTGATGAGGAAATTGTCAAAGATGGTGCCGGATTTGACCTGTGGGGGATGAGGGGTCAGGGGGTGCCGGGGGGTCGGGGTCCCGGGGGGTGGGGGTCAGGGGGTGCCGGGGGGTCGGGGTCCCGGGGGGGTCGGGGTCCCAGGGGGGTCGGAGGGTTGGGGGTCGGAGGGTTGGGGGTCGGAGGGTTGGGGGTCCCTGGGGGGGGTTGGGGGTCCCGGGGGGTCGGGGTCCCGGGGGTCCCGGGGTCCCGGGCCGCACCTGCCAGAGGTCGAGGCCGATGGCGCCGAAGCTGTCGTAGGCGTAGAGCTGGGGGTCCGGGCTGTACTCGGGGTTGTCGATCTCGGGGTGCACCCACTTGCCCTTGTACTGGGGGTTGTCGATCTGCCGGGGGCGCCACTCGCCCTGGGGGGGCCGGGGGGTCAGGGGGGGCCCTGGGGGGGGTCCCGGCCCCTCCCCGGCGCCCCCCGCCCACCTTGTACTCGGGGTTCTGGATCACCGGGGGCTCCCACTCCCCGTCCATCTCCTCGTCCCAGTCCTCGGGCTTCTTGGCCTCGGGGTCCGGGATGTGCTCGGGCTTGTCCCAGTCCTGGGAGCGGGGTCAGGGCGCTGCCGCAGCCCCGCAGCCCCCCCGCAGCCCCCACAGCCCCCCAGAGCCCCCCCGCTGAGCCCCCCACAGCCCCCCCGCTCCCCACAGCCCCCACAGCCCCCCCGCTCCCCACAGCCCCCCCACAGCCCCCCCGCTGCCCACAGCCCCCCAACATCCCCCCATGGCCTCCTGCACCCCCCAGAGTCCCCCAAAACCTCCCCATAGCCCCCCAATTTGGGCCTGATCTCAGGCTGCTTGTCCCAGAGCCCCCAAACCCCCCAGAGCCCCCCTGAGCCCCCCAGAAGCCCCTAAACCCCCCCGAGTGCCCCACACCTCAGGCTTGGTGTCCTCAGGGTCACTGATATTGGGCCCCTTGTCCCAAAGCCCCCACACCCCCATATCCCCTAAGACCCCCAGAGCCCCCCAGAGCCCCCACCCCCCGGCCCCACCTCGGGCTTGGTGTCCTCGGGGTCGTCGATCTTGGGCCGCTCGTCCCAGTCCTCGGGTTTCTGGGCCTGGGGGTCCTTGATCTTGCGGGGGGGCAGCAGGTCCCAGTCGTCCTCCAGCGCCCCCGACTCCACGCGCGCGTTGTCGATCTTCACCTCGTACGTGTTGTCCGGGCGCAGCACCAGCGTGTACAGGTGCGTGAACTCGTCGTCCTGCGCCGCGCGGGGGTCAGGGCGGGGGGCCCGCGACCCCGCCCCCCCGCGACCCGCCCCCTGCGACCCGGCCCCCTGCGACCCGGCCCCCCGCGACCCGGCCCCCCGAGCCCCGCCCCCCCGCCCCCAACCTTGCAGCGAATGTCCTTGTTGATCAGCACGTTCTTGCCCTTGTAGTTGAGGATGACGTGAACCTTCTTGGTGCCGGGGCCGCAGATGTCGGGGCCTGGGGGGGAACGGGGGTCAGGGGGGCCCCACAGCCCGGGGGGTATGGGGAGGCTTGGGGGTGCAGGGGGCTCTGGGGACTCTGAGGTTGCGGGGAAACGTGGGGATGATTGGGAGGGCTGGGGGGGGTATGGGGGTGCAGGAAAACATGGGGACGATTGGGGGAGCTCTGTGGGAGGTATGAAGAGGTTTGGGGGTGCAGGAAAACATGGGGACGATTGGGGGAGCTCTGGGGGGGTATGAAGAGGTTTGGGGGTGCAGGAAAACATGGGGACGATTGGGGGAGCTCTGGGGGGGTATGAAGAGGTTTGGGGGTGCTGTGGGGAGCTCGGGGGGGGTTGGGGAGGTTTGGGGGTGTGAGAGGCTCTGGGGACACAGGAGGTTGCAGGAGGCCATGGGGACTGTTGGGGGGCTCGGGGGGCCCGGGGGGGCTCGGGGCGCACCGAACATGATGTTGTACTCCGAGTCTCCGTGCATGTCGTCCTGCGCCAGCCCGGCCGGGAACAGCTTCACGTACCCGCCGCCGCAGTCGATGTTCTGCTCGTGCTTCACCGTGAACTGCAGCACCAGCGCCCGGTCGCGGTTGCTGAACGGCTCGAAGCGCGAGGAGATGGCGTAGAAACGCGCGTCCTGGCTGGTCTGCAGCCCTGCGGGCGGCGCGGGGTGGGAGGGGGCCGGGGGTCTCACCCCCGCCCCGCCCCGGGGTCCCGGCCCCGCCCCGCCCCGGGGGTCCCGGCCCCGCCCCGCCCCGGGGGTCCCGGCCCCGCCCCGCCCCGGGGTCCCGGCCCCGCCCCGCCCCGGGGGTCCCCGCACCTTTGTCCTTCTCGGCGTCCCCGTAGAACTTCCCGGCCGTGAGCACGAACCGCCCGTAGTCGGGTTTGTGCTTCGATTCCACCCACCGGCTGGTCCAGGCGTCTGGGGGGGGGAGCGCTCAGGACGCCCGGACCCTCCCCGTGCACAGCGCTGCCCCCCCAGTGCCCCCCGGACCCTCCCCGTGCACAGCGCTGCCCCCCCAGTGCCCCCGGACCCTCCCCGTGCACAGCGCTGCCCCCCCAGTGCCCCCGGACCCTCCCCGTGCACAGCGCTGCCCCCCCAGTGCCCCCCGGACCCTCCCCGTGCACAGCGCTGCCCCCCCAGTGCCCCCGGACCCTCCCCGTGCACAGCGCTGCCCCCCCAGTGCCCCCCGGACCCTCCCCGTGCACAGCGCTGCCCCCCCAGTGCCCCCGGACCCTCCCCGTGCACAGCGCTGCCCCCCCAGTGCCCCCCGGACCCTCCCCACGGACGGAGCTGCCCCCCCCCAGTGCCCCCCGGACCCTCCCCACGGACGGAGCTGCCCCCCCCAGTGCCCCCCAGCCCCTCCCCACGGACGGAGCTGCCCCCCCAGGACCCCAAGGGGCACTCAGCTCTCGGGGTCTCTCTTGGGGGGGTCCCAGGACACACAAGCCCCCAGTTCCTGTCGTGCCCCCCCACGGGGTGTCCCCCCAGCCCCCAGTATCACCCCCCATCGCTGCCCCCCAAGTTCGGGGGGGCCTCCCAGCCCCCCCGTGTCCTCCCAAGGCCCCAGGAGGGGGCTCCCCAGGACCCCCAGCTCCCGAGCCCCCAACTTCCTCCTGCCCCCCCGCTTCTTTCTGAGCCCCCATCTCTCTCCTGCCCCCCCTGCATTCCCCCCTCCCCAGATCTCCCAGCCCCCCCCGATCTCCCAGCCCCCCCCCGATCTCCCAGCCCCCCCCGATCTCCCAGCCCCCCCCAGATCTCCCAGCCCCCCCCCCGATCTCCCAGCCCCCCCCCGATCTCCCAGCCCCCCCCCGATCTCCCAGCCCCCCCCGATCTCCCAGCCCCCCCCCGATCTCCCAGCCCCCCCCCGATCTCCCAGCCCCCCCCCCGATCTCCCAGCCCCCCCCCCCCGATCTCCCAGCCCCCCCCCGATCTCCCAGCCCCCCCCCAGATCTCCCAGCCCCCCCCAGATCTCCCAGCCCCCCCATCTCCCGCAGTTCGACCCAAGGCTGGACCAGACCCCCCCCCCCCCCCCCGCCCAGGTCCCTTCAGCTCAGGGGACCCGCAGGCCCCGCCCCCCGGGACCCCCCTCACCGCCGTCCGTGAACTCCTCCCGGAAGAACTGGGTGGGCCCGGCGGCCGCCAGCGCCAGGAGGGCGCCGAGCAGGGCGGGGAGGCTGCGGCGGCTCATGGCGGCGACGCGATCGCTGCGGCCCGGCGGCGCCCGGCACTGCGGAGGGGGCGGCGGCGCCGCCCGCATTTATCACCTCGCCGCCCCCCGGCCCGCCCCCGGCGCCAGCCCATTGGCCCGCGCCCGCGCGGGGCGCGCTCCCATTGGCCGGCCGCCCGCTGGCCGGCGGCGGCGGCGCCCCCGAACGTTGGCGTCCCAGATGGCTGCTTCCCATTGGCTGAGCGCGACAGCCAATGAGGAGCGACCACGCGTTCGGCGGGAGACGCCCCCCCCCCCCCTCGCGCCGCGGGGAACGTCACCGAGGTCACGTGGGGCCCTTAAAGAGCCAGGACGCCGCGGGCACGTGCGGCCGCCGGTAACGGCCCCGGGGCCCCGGGACCCCGGGACACGGCGCCTCCCGCTCGTCTCGGGGGTTTACGGCCTAATCGGGCGCTGTGACGCCATGATGATGTCACACGGTGCAATGATGTCATAGCTGCGCTGATGAGGCCCCGGGGGCTGTAGTCACGGCAACGGCGTCACCATGGCGCCACGCGGGGTCGCTGGCCGCCGTTGCCACGGTGACGGGTCCGGGGGACACACGGGGTGTGGCGGGGGGGGGAGAGCCGGGCGCCTCATGACGTCACTTCCCCCGCACCCACCGCGCTGCCCGTCCCGCGGCCACACTCAACATGGCGGCCCCGCCACGCCCAAGGTGGCGCCCGGCGCGCCACGCCCCTTCCGGCGCGGACCCGCGCGGTTCCGGTGCGCACGCCGCGCGGTTCCGGTGGTTCCGGCGCTCCCGGTGTTCCCGGCGCGGTCCCGGTGTTCCCGGCGCTCCCGGTGGTTCCGGCGGTCCCGGCGTTCCCGGTAGTTCCGGAGCGGTCCCGGCGCTCCCGGTAGTTCCGAGCGGTCCCGCTGTTCCCGGCGCCGCGATGCCGGCCGGCGTGGCCGAGCTGCTGCTGCAGCGGCTGGAGCGCGAGCCCGCGGGGCCCGGCGGGGGCCTGTGCAGCCTGGCGGCCGCGGCCGCGCTCGGCGTGGAGCACCAGGCCGTGGTGGGCGCCGTGAAGAGCCTGCAGGCGCTGGGGGAGGTGCGGGGGCCGGCGGGCGGCGCGGGCGGGACGGGACGGGGCGGGCGGGACGGGAGGGACAGCGGGACGGGAGGGACAGCGGGACGGACGGGACGGGACGGGAGGGACAGCGGGACGGACGGGACGGGACCGGGAGGGACGGACGGGACGGGATGGGAGGAACAGCGGGACGGGGAAGGGGAGCCCAGGACGCCGGTGCTGATCCCGCACTGAACCCGGTACCCGGTCCCGGTGCTGATCCCGCACTGAACCCGGTGCCCGGTCCCGGTCCCGGTGCTGATCCCGGCACTGAACCCGGTGCCCGGTCCCGGTGCTGATCCCGCACTGAACCCGGTGCCCAGTCCCAGTGCTGATCCCGCACTGAACCCGGTGCCCGGTCCCGGTGCTGATCCCGCACTGAACCCGGTGCCCGGTCCCGGTGCTGATCCCGCACTGAACCCGGTCCGTTCCCGGTCCCGGTGCTGATCCCGCACTGAACCCGGTGCCCGGTCCCGGTCCCGGTGCTGATCCCGCACTGAACCCGGTGCCCGGTCCCGGTGCTGATCCCGCACTGAACCCGGTCCGTTCCCGGTCCCGGTGCTGATCCCGCACTGAACCCGGTGCCCGGTCCCGGTCCCGGTGCTGATCCCGCACTGAAGCCGGTCCGGTTCCGGCCCCGGTGCTGATCCCGCACTGAAGCCGGTCCGGTCCCGGTCCCGGTGCTGATCCCGCACTGAACCCGGTCCGGTCCCGGCCCCGCTCCCGCAGGTGATCGAGGCGCAGCCGCGCGCCACCCAGCGCTGGGAGCTCAGCCCCGAGGGCTCCGCGGTGCTGCGGGACGGGAGCCCCGAGGTGCGGCTGCTGCGGAGCCTCCCGCCCGGGGGGCTGCCCCCCAGCGAGGCCTCGGTGAGAACGGGGGGGACGGGGGGTCACTGGGGGGGCTGCCCCCCAACGAGGCCTCGGTGAGAACGGGGGGGACGGGGGTCACGGGGGCTGCCCCCCAGCGAGGCCTCGGTGAGAACGGGGGGGACGGGGGTCACGGGGACTGCCCCCCAACGAGGCCTCGGTGAGAACGGGGGGGACGGGGGGTCGGGGGGGCTGCCCCCCAACGAGGCCTCGGTGAGAACGGGGGGGACGGGGGGTCGGGGGGGCTGCCCCCCAACGAGGCCTCGGTGAGAACGGGGGGGACGGGGGTCACTGGGGGCTGCCCCCCAGCGAGGCCTCGGTGAGAACGGGGGGGACGGGGGGTCAGGGGGGGCTGCCCCCCAGCGAGGCCTCGGTGAGAACGGGGGGGACGGGGGTCACTGGGGGGGCTGCCCCCCAGCGAGGCCTCGGTGAGAACGGGGGGGTTGCAGGGGGGTCCAGGGTCAGCGGGGGTCAGCGGGACCCACCGGCCCCTCGTCCCCCAGAAGCTGCCCGGCGGCTCCGTGGGGTTCAGCAAGGCCATGGCCAACAAGTGGCTGCACCTGGACAAGGGGGCGCCCGGCGGCCCCCGCGTGCTGCCCGCGGTGAGTGACACTGGGACATGGGGACACTGGGGACACTGGGGACACTGGGGACACTGGGGACACTGGGGACAGGGTGACCCCGCGTGCTGCCCGCGGTGAGTGACACTGGGACATGGGGACATGGGGACATGGGGACAGGGTGACCCCGCGTGCTGCCCGCGGTGAGTGACACTGGGACATGGGGACACTGGGGACATGGGGACAGGGTGACCCCGCGTGCTGCCCGCGGTGAGTGACACTGGGACATGGGGACACTGGGGACACTGGGGACAGGGTGACCCCGCGTGCTGCCCGCGGTGAGTGACACTGGGACATGGGGACATGGGGACAGGGTGACCCCGCGTGCTGCCCGCGGTGAGTGACACTGGGACACTGGGGTGTCCCCTGGGGGTCCCCTGGAGCGCCCTGGGCTGGGGGAACTGAGGGTCCCGTTCATCACCCCGTGTCCCCAGGTGTCGGCGGTGCAGGACGCGGTGCAGGACGGGGTCCGCGTGGCTCTGTCCCCATTGTCCCCATTGTCCCCGTGTCCCCAGGTGTCGGCGGTGCAGGACGCGGTGCAGGACGGGGTCCGCGTGGCCCTGTCCCCATTGTCCCCATTGTCCCCGTGTCCCCAGGTGTCGGCGGTGCAGGACGCGGTGCAGGACGGGGTCCGCGTGGCTCTGTCCCCATTGTCCCCATTGTCCCCGTGTCCCCAGGTGTCGGCGGTGCAGGACGCGGTGCAGGACGGGGTCCGCGTGGCCCTGTCCCCATTGTCCCCATTGTCCCCGTGTCCCCAGGTGTCGGCGGTGCAGGACGCGGTGCAGGACGGGGTCCGCGTGGCTCTGTCCCCATTGTCCCCATTGTCCCCGTGTCCCCAGGTGTCGGCGGTGCAGGACGCGGTGCAGGACGGGGTCCGCGTGGCTCTGTCCCCATTGTCCCCATTGTCCCCGTGTCCCCAGGTGTCGGCGGTGCAGGACGCGGTGCAGGACGGGGTCCGCGTGGCTCTGTCCCCATTGTCCCCATTGTCCCCGTGTCCCCAGGTGTCGGCGGTGCAGGACGCGGTGCAGGAGAGCCTGCGGCGGGTGCAGCGCGGGGAGGCCGAGCAGCTGCCCGAGCGCGAGCGCGCGGAGCTCAAGCGCAGGAAACTGCTGCTGGAAGTGTGAGCGGGGCCGGGGGCGTCCCTGGGTTTGGGGTGTCCCCGGGTTTGGGGCGTCCCTGGGCTTGGGGTGTCCCCGGGTTTGGGGCGTCCCCGGGTTTGGGGCGTCCCTGGGTTTGGGGTGTCCCCGGGTTTGGGGCGTCCCCTGACCCCCCTGCCCCCCAGCACCCTCAAGTCGTACTGGATCACCAAGGGCAGCGCGTTCAGCACGGCCGTGACGCGGCAGGAGACGGAGCTGACGCCCGACATGATCGCCACGTGAGCGACCCCGCCCTTGACCCCGCCGCGCCCCCGCCCTTGACCTCGCCGTGACCCTGACCTTGACCCCGCTGCCCCCCCCAGGGGCTCGTGGCGCGCCCGGCCGTTCAAGCCGTACAACTTCTCGGCGCTGGGGCTGCCGCCCGCCTGCGGGCACCTGCACCCGCTGCTCAAGGTCCGGTCCCAGCTGCGCCAGATCTTCCTGGAGATGGGGTGAGCGGGGTCCCCACGCTGTCCCCGGGGTGTCCCCGGGGTCCCCACGCTGTCCCTGGGGTGCCCCAGGGGTCCCCACGCTGTCCCCACGCTGTCCCCGGGGTGTCCCCGGGGTGTCCCCGGGGTCCCCACGCTGTCCCTGGGGTGTCCCCGGGGTCCCCACGCTGTCCCCACGCTGTCCCTGGGGTGCCCCCGGGGTCCCCACGCTGTCCCCGGGGTGTCCCCAGGGTGTCCCCGGGGTCCCCACGCTGTCCCCACGCTGTCCCCGGCGTCCCCACGCTGTCCCCGGGGTGTCCCCGGGGGTCCCCACGCTGTCCCTGGGGTGCCCCCAGGGTCCCCACGCTGTCCCCACGCTGTCCCCGGGGTGTCCCCAGGGTGTCCCCGGGGTCCCCACGCTGTCCCCACGCTGTCCCCGGGGTCCCCACGCTGTCCCCGGGGTGTCCCCGGGGTCCCCACGCTGTCCCTGGGGTGCCCCCAGGGTCCCCACGCTGTCCCCACGCTGTCCCCGGGGTGTCCCCGGGGTCCCCACGCTGTCCCTGGGGTGTCCCCAGGGTCCCCACGCTGTCCCTGGGGTGCCCCCGGGGTCCCCACGCTGTCCCCGGGGTGTCCCCGGGGTGTCCCCGGGGTCCCCACGCTGTCCCCGGGGTGCCCCCGGGGTCCCCACGCTGTCCCCAGGGTCCCCACGCTGTCCCTGGGGTGCCCCCGGGGTCCCCACGCTGTCCCCACGCTGTCCCCACGCTGTCCCCGGGGTGTCCCCGGGGTCCCCACGCTGTCCCCGGGGTGTCCCCGGGGTGTCCCCGGCCCCTGACGCCGTCCCCCCAGGTTCTCGGAGATGCCCACCCAGAACTTCGTGGAGAGCTCGTTCTGGAACTTCGACGCGCTGTTCCAGCCGCAGCAGCACCCGGCGCGCGACCAGCACGACACCTTCTTCCTGCTGGGTGGGTGCGGGGCCCCGTTTATACCCTGGGACCCCCCAGCCCCCCCGCGCCACCACTGACCCCTGTGCCCCCCAGACCCCGCCGAGGCCCCCGCGCCGCCCCCCGCCTACGCGGCCAAGGTGAAGAAGGTCCATTCGCAGGGCGGCTACGGCTCGCAGGGGTGAGGGGCCGGGCGGGGGGCGGGCTGGGGGTCCCCGGCCGTGCCCCCCCCGCTGAGCCGCCCCCCCAGGTACAAGAGCGAGTGGCGGATGGAGGAGGCGCGAAGGAACCTGCTGAGGACGCACACGACGGCGGCGAGCGCGCGGGCGCTGTACCGGCTGGCGCGGCAGGTCGGGGCTTTGGGGGGTCTGGGGGGTCCAGGGGGGTCCGGGGGGGCTCGGGGGGCTCAGGGCCGTGTGTGACCCCTCCCCAGGACAAGTTCTGCCCCGTCAAGCTGTTCTCGATCGACCGCGTGTTCCGCAACGAGAGCCTGGACGCCACGCACCTGGCCGAGTTCCACCAGGTGGAGGGGCTGGTGGCCGAGCGGGGGCTGGGGCTGGCGCACCTGCTGGGGCTGCTGCGGCAGTTCTTCGGGAAGCTGGGTACGGACCCCTGGGCCCCACGGAGCCCCATGGACCCCCCATGGACCCCCTGAGTCCCCATGGACCCCCATGGACCCCCATGGACCCCCTGAGCCCCCATGGACCCCCATGGACCCCCCATGGACCCCCATGGACCCCCTGAGCCCCCATGGACCCCCATGGACCCCCTGAGCCCCCATGGACCCCCCATGGACCCCCTGAGCCCCCATGGACCCCCATGGACCCCCCATGGACCCCCTGAGCCCCCATGGACCCCCATGGACCCCCCATGGACCCCCTGAGCCCCCATGGACCCCCTGAGTCCCCATGGACCCCCATGGACCCCCCATGGACCCCCTGAGCCCCCATGGACCCCCTGAGTCCCCATGGACCCCCATGGACCCCCTGAGTCCCCATGGACCCCCTGAGCCCCATGGACCCCCATGGACCCCCTGAGTCCCCATGGACCCCCATGGACCCCCTGAGTCCCCATGGACCCCCATGGACCCCCATGGACCCCCTGAGCCCCCATGGACCCCCATGGACCCCCTGAGTCCCCATGGACCCCCATGGACCCCCATGGACCCCCTGAGCCCCCATGGACCCCCATGGACCCCCTGAGCCCCCATGGACCCCCCATGGACCCCCATGGACCCCCTGAGCCCCCATGGACCCCCATGGACCCCCTGAGCTCCATGGACCCCCATGGACCCCCTGAGCCCCCATGGACCCCCATGGACCCCCTGAGCCCCATGGACCCCCTGAGCCCCATGGACCCCCATGGACCCCCTGAGCCCCCATGGACCCCCATGGACCCCCTGAGCCCCATGGACCCCCATGGACCCCCTGAGCCCCCATGGACCCCCATGGACCCCCTGAGCCCCCATGGACCCCCTGAGTCCCCATGGACCCCCCATGGACCCCCTGAGCCCCCATGGACCCCCATGGACCCCCTGAGCCCCCATGGACCCCCCATGGACCCCCTGAGCCCCATGGACCCCCATGGACCCCCTGAGCCCCATGGACCCCCCATGGACCCCCTGAGCCCCATGGACCCCCTGAGCCCCATGGACCCCCATGGACCCCTGAGCCCCCATGGACCCCCATGGACCCCCTGAGCCCCATGGACCCCCATGGACCCCCTGAGCCCCCATGGACCCCCATGGACCCCCTGAGCCCTCATGGACCCCCATGGACCCCCTGAGCCCCCATGGACCCCCTGAGTCCCCATGGACCCCCCATGGACCCCCTGAGCCCCCATGGACCCCCATGGACCCCCTGAGCCCCATGGACCCCCATGGACCCCCTGAGCCCCCATGGACCCCCATGGACCCCCTGAGCCCCCATGGACTCCCATGGACCCCCTGAGCCCCCATGGACCCCCTGAGTCCCCATGGACCCCCCATGGACCCCCTGAGCCCCCATGGACCCCCATGGACCCCCTGAGCCCCATGGACCCCCATGGACCCCCTGAGCCCCCATGGACCCCCATGGACCCCCTGAGCCCCCATGGACTCCCATGGACCCCCTGAGCCCCCATGGACCCCCTGAGTCCCCATGGACCCCCATGGACCCCCTGAGCCCCATGGACCCCCCATGGACCCCCTGAGCCCCATGGACCCCCATGGACCCCCATGGACCCCCTGAGCCCCATGGACGCCCTGAGCCCCCGCACCCCCCGTGTCCGCAGGGATCACCCGCCTGCGCTTCAAACCCGCCTACAACCCCTACACCGAGCCCAGCGTGGAGATCTTCAGCTACCATGAGGGTGAGGGGCGGGGGGCCCCAAAGCACCCCCAGAACAGGAGGGACACCCCGCGTTCCGTGTGTGCCCCCATGGGGCGGGGGGACACTGGGGCGACATTTTGGGGGGGGCAGCTCAGCCTCATTCTCCTCACTCAGGTGGGGGGGGGTCGGGATTTGGGGTGACCCTGGAGGGGTTCTGGTGTGGGGTCTTTGGGGGTTCTGGGATGGGGATTTGGGGTCCCCCTTTGGGGGGTCTGGGGGTCATCCTGGCGGGGGCGTCTCAGGGGGCCCCTGTTCCACCCTCTGGGGCACTGGGGGGGCCCCTGATCTCACCCCCAGGTGGGGGGTTCCTGTCTCACCCCAAGAGTCCCTGGGGTCCCATCTCAGCCCGGGGGGTCCTGTCTCAGCCCAGGGGTTTCTGGGGGTCTCTGGGGTCCCAGTCCCACCCCGGGGGTCTCTGGGGTGTCTGCCCCATGCCGGGGGTCTCTGGGGTGTCTGTCTCATTCTGGGGGGTCTCTGGGGTGTCTGTCCCATTCCGGGGGTCTCTGGGGTGTCTGTCTCATGCTGGGGGGTCTCTGGGGTGTCTGTCCCACCCCGGGGGTCTCTGGGGTGTCTGTCCCATTCGGGGGTCTCTGGGGTGTCTGTCCCATTCCGGGGGTCTCTGGGGTGTCTGCCCCATTCTGGGGGTCTCTGGGGTGTCTGTCTCATTCTGGGGGGTCTCTGGGGTGTCTGTCCCACCCCGGGGGTCTCTGGGGTGTCTGTCCCATTCGGGGGTCTCTGGGGTGTCTGCCCCATTCGGGGGTCTCTGGGGTGTCTGCCCCATTCCGGGGGTCTCTGGGGTGTCTGTCCCATTCCGGGGGTCTCTGGGGTGTCTGTCTCATTCTGGGGGTCTCTGGGGTGTCTGCCCCATTCCGGGGGTCTCTGGGGTGTCTGTCTCATTCCGGGGGTCTCTGGGGTGTCTGTCCCACCCCGGGGGTCTCTGGGGTGTCTGTCCCATTCCGGGGGTCTCTGGGGTGTCTGCCCCACCCCGGGGGTCTCTGGGGTGTCTGTCCCATTCCGGGGGTCTCTGGGGTGTCTGTCTCTGTGTCACCGGCGCCCCCGGTGCCCCCAGGGCTGGGGCGCTGGGTGGAGCTGGGGAACTCGGGCGTGTTCCGCCCGGAGCTGCTGCTGCCCATGGGGCTCCCCGAGAACGTCGCGGTCATCGCCTGGGGGCTGTCGCTGGAGCGGTGAGTGGGGCCGGGGACCCCCCATCGCCCCGCCCCGCCCCCGCTGACCCGCTGCCCCGTCCCCAGCCCCACCATGATCAAATACGGCATCAACAACATCCGCGAGCTGGTCGGGCACCGCGTCAACCTGCAGACGGTCTACGACAGCCCCCTGTGCCGCATGGACGCCTGAGGGCCGGGGCAGCCAGGCTGGGGACCCTGAGAGCTGGGGACACCCCCAGAGCTGGGGACACCCCCAGAGCTGGGGACCCCGAGAGCTGGGGACACCCCCAGAGCTGGGGACACCGAGAGCTGGGGGACACCCCCAGAGCTGGGGACACCCCCAGAGCTGGGGACACCCGAGAGCTGGGGACACCCCCAGAGCTGGGGACACCCAAGAGCTGGGGACACCCCCAGAGCTGGGGACCCCGAGAGCTGGGGACACCCCCAGAGCTGGGGGACACCCCGAGAGCTGGGGGACACCCCAAGAGCTGGGGGACACCCCAAGAGCTGGGGACACCCCGAGAGCTGGGGACACCCCGAGCCGAGGCAGCCCAATAAAGGCCGTTTTCCAGACGGAGCCCGTGTGTGTGGCGGGTGGGGGATCGATCCCAGCAGGGGTTTTGTTGGCCCCGGGTTCACGGTCCCGGGGAGGGGGATCGATGGCGGCGCCTGTGGCCCCGCACGCGGGGGGGCCGCCCCCGCCGCCGCTCCAGCCCCCAGCGCCCCCGGGACCGCGCGATGGGCGCCGCTGCCCCGCGGTGTCCCCCGGTGTCCCCCGGTGTCACCTGTTCTCCTCCGTTCTCCTGCGCTCTCGTCACGTCCCGGCGCCATCGCAGCTTCGTCTCCTCCGCGCCCGGCCCTCCCTTCCCGCCTTTTCCCGCGCCGCCTCTGATTGGCCGCCCCGCGGCCGCCGGCGGGCGCCCATTGGCCCGCACGGATGCTCGTCGCCGGGAAAGCCCCGTCCTGCCTCCCCGGCGGGCGCCCATTGGCCCGCGCGGGTGCTCGTCACCGCGGAGGCCCCGCCCGCGCTCTCCTCAGGGCTCCGGAGGGTCCCGGTCCCGCCACCCGCGGTGTCCCCGGTGTCCCCATCCCGCCCCGCAGCCCCGCGAATGTCGCGGAAGGAGCGTGAGGAGCCGGAGGGCGAGGCCGGGGAGGGCGACGGCCCGTTCCCGTGCGGGGACGAGCGGCCCGACGAGGGGCCCGGCAGGTACCGCGGGGCCGGCGCCTCTGACGGGGAACGGGGCGGGGGTGGGGAGTGACGGCCCGGGGGGGCACCGGGGGCACCGGGGGCACCGGGGACACCGGGGACACCGGGGACACCGGGGACACCGGGGACACTGGGGACACCGGGGGCACCGGGGCTGCGTCCCCGCCCTCGTCAGCGGGACCCCAAACATGCTGTGATACTGCGTGACCCAGCGCTGCCCGTTCATTAACGTGGCCACCAGGGACCGGGGGGCTGAACCGGGGGGGTGTCCCCATCCCTATGGGGCGCCCCTGTCACTATGGGGTGTCCCAGTCCCCATTGCGTGTCCCCATCCCTATGGGGCGCCCCTGTCACTATGGGGTGTCCCAGTCCCCATTGGGTGTCCCCATCCCTATGGGGCGCCCCTGTCACTATGGGGGTGTCCCAGTCCCCATTGCGTGTCCCATGTGTCCCTGTCCCCACGCGTCCCCGTGTCCGCAGGCAGGAGCCCCTCCCGCGGACCCCTGATGTGTCCGTCCCTGTCCCTGTGTGTCCGTCCCCGTGTCCCCGTCCCCATGTCCCCGTCCCTGTCCCCGTGTCCCCGTCCCCATGTCCCCGTCCCTGTCCCCGTGTCCCCGTCCCCATGTCCCCGTCCCTGTCTGTGTGTGTCCGTCCCCGTGTCCCATCCCCGTGTCCCACCCCCGTGTCCCCGTGTCCGGTCCCCGTCCCCCCGTCCGCCCGTGTCCCCGTGTCCCGTGCCCGCAGGCCGGAGCCGCCCCCGTCGCCGCCGCTGGACGGCCCGGCGTCGCGGTTCTTCGCGGCGCTGGAGGCGAACGTGGCGGCGCTGCAGGAGCGCGCGCAGCGGCTGATCCAGCGCGTCAACGACGGCCGCAGGGACGACCAGGGGCTGGTGAGCGGCCTGCGCCAGGGGCTGCTGCTCAAGGTGCGATCGCCACCGCTAATCAGTGACGGACGGGGCACGGGGAGCGCGGGCAGCCCTGCCCGGGGCTGCTGCTCAAGGTGCGCTGGCTGCCGCCCGGTACTGACGGACGGGGGAGCCTGGGCAGCCCCGCCCGAGCCTCCTGCTCAGCGCCGACCGGGGCTGTGCCGAGGGAGCGCCCGGCGCCTCTGGGGGTCCAGCTGCCCGCGTCCCGCGCTGGGTCCCCGCTGTTCCCGTGTCCCGCGCTGGGTCCCCGCTGTCCCCGTGTCCCGCGCTGGGTCCCCGCTGGCCCCGTGTCCCGCGCTGGGTCCCCGCTGTCCCCGTGTCCCGTGCTGGGTCCCCGCTGGCCCCGTGTTCCGCGCTGGGTCCCCGCTGGCCCCGCGTCCCGTGCTGGGTCCCCGCTGTCCCCGTGTCCCGTGCTGGGTCCCCGCTGGCCCCGTGTTCCGCGCTGGGTCCCCGCTGGCCCCGTGTCCCGCGCTGGGTCCCCGCTGGCCCCGTGTCCCGCGCTGGGTCCCCGCTGGCCCCGTGTCCTGTGCTGGGTCCCCGCTGGCCCCGCGTCCCGCGCTGGGTCCCCGCTGGCCCCGTGTTCCGCGCTGGGTCCCCGCTGGCCCCGTGTTCCGCGCTGGGTCCCCGCTGGCCCGTGTTCCGCGCTGGGTCCCCGCTGGCCCCGTGTTCCGCGCTGGGTCCCCGCTGTTCCCGTGTTCCGCGCTGGGTCCCCGCTGTCCCCGTGTTCCGCGCTGGGTCCCCGCTGTTCCCGTGTTCCGCGCTGGGTCCCCGCTGTCCCTGTGTCCCGCACTGGGTCCCCGCTGTCCCTGTGTCCCGCACTGGGTCCCCGCTGTTCCCGTGTCCCGTGCTGGGTCCCCGCTGGCCCCGTGTCCCGGCGCAGCTGCGGCTCCTCAGCCCCGGCAGCTGTGGCTCCCGGTCACCGGCGCTCGGAGCCACCGCGGCCACCGCGGCGCAGCTGCCGGGGCCAAAAGCGACCGGGAGCAGCGCCAGGAACGGGGCCACAGCTGAACCCCCCCCCGGGACCCCAGCGCCTGTGTCTCCTCCCGGCTCGAGCTCTGTCCCCGTCTGTGCCTCCCCAGATTGATCCGTGTCCCCATTTGTGCCCCCCCACATCAATCTGGGTCCCCATTTGTGCCCCCCCACATCAATCTGGGTTCCCATTTGTATCCCCCACCCCACATCAATCTGTGTCCCCCCAGATGGAGCCATGTCCCCGTTTCCAGCCATGTCCCCTCATTTGTGCCCCCCAGACTGAGCCGTCTCCCCCCCATTTCCAGCCATGTCCCTATTGTTCCGAGCTCTGTCCCCACGATGTCTCGACAATGTCCCCGTGTCCCCGCACATCTCATCTCTCCCGGAGCAGCTGGGGGAGCGGCTGCTCCAGCTCCAGGGGCTGCACCCCGAGCGGCCGCAGGACCCGTGTCCCCGCGTTCCCCGTTGTTCCGCGCTGTGTCCCCACGGTGTCCCCATGTCCCCCCATGTCCCCACTGTGTCCCCACGGTGTCCCCATGTCCCCCCATGTCCCCCCGTGTCTGCGCAGGTGTCGTCCCTGGCGGAGCAGCTGGAGGAGCGGCTGTTCCAGCTCTACGGGCTGCACACCGAGCGGCTGCAGCAGCGGCTGCAGGAGCTGGCGGAGCTGCTGGAGCGGGTGGCGCAGGCGCAGGCCGAGCTGCGCCGCGTGTGCCGCACCGTGGAGGCCGCGTACCGGGAGCTGTGCCTGCAGCACGAGGCCTGAGCCCGCGGGACCCCGACCCGCCCACGGGACCCCAGACCCATAGGAACCCCCAGACCCATAGGAACCCCCCAGGCCGCGTACCGGGAGCTGTGCCTGCAGCACGAGGCCTGAGCCCGCGGGACCCCGACCCGCCCACGGGGACCCCAGACCCAACAGGGACCCCAGACCGCCCAGGGCACCCCCAGACCCACCAGGGCACTCCCAGACCCACCAGGGCACTCCCAGACCCGACAGGGGACCCCAAACCCACCAGGGCCCCCCTGAACCTGCCAGGGGTCCCCCAAACCTGTGTCGCTCCCCTAAATCCATGGGGGCTCCCCCAAGTCTGCCAGGGTCTCCCCAGAACCAATGGGGTCCCCCCAAACCTGCCGGGGTCCCCTAAATCCATGGGACACCCCCACGCCTACAGGCCCCCCAGCCTGCCAGGCTCCCCCAGCCCGCGGGGCCGCCCCCCGGGCGTTTGTTTCCGTTGCTGTTGCAGTTCGGGTTGAGAACAAATAAAAAGAACAACGTTTGAACGGCCCCTTTTGGTGAACCTGGGGGGACCGGGGCTGCACCCCCCGCCCGGCACCTTCATTAACGCTAACGAGGCCGGCGCTAATGAGCAGGGGCGGCTCTCACGCCGTTTATTGGCTGCCAGGGGGACAAAGAGACCGGGACGGGTCCTGTTGGGGACACCGGGTCCAGTGGGTGACACCGTCTCCTCGTGTCCTCCCCACGGGTGACATCCGGCGGGTGGTGACACCACCGGTGCCGCAGGCACCGCCCCCTTGCTGTCCCTTGGCTGCCCCCGGTCACCCCCGCGGTGCTGGCGGCCTGTCCCCCGCTGTCCCCGCGCTGTCCCGCGCTGTCCCCTCGGTGTCCCCGCGCTGTCCCCGCGCTGTCCCCGCGCTGTCGGGGGCGAAGGCCGCGATGCCGGTGATGGCGCGTCCCAGGATCAGCGCGTGGATGTCGTGGGTGCCTGCGGGGACACGGCGGTGCCACCACCCGGGGTGGCCCCATGGCCGGGTGGCCCCATGTCCCCCTGTCCCCATGGCCAGGTGGCCCCATGTCCCCCTGTCCCCGTGCCGGGTGTCCCGTGTCCCGTGTCCCCCGTCCCCGTGCCGGGTGTCCCGTGTCCCCTGTCCCCGTGTCCCCCGTCCCCGTACCGGGTGTCCCGTGTCCCCTGTCCCCGTGCCGGGTGTCCCGTGTCCCGTGTCCCCCGTCCCCGTGCCGGGTGTCCTGTGTCCCCATGTCCCCCTGTCCCCGTGCCGGGTTGCCCCATGTCCCCTGTCCCCGTGCCGGGTGTCCCGTGTCCCCCGTCCCCGTGCCAGGTGTCCCGTGTCCCCTGTCCCTGTGCCGGGTGTCCCGTGTCCCGTGTCCCCTGTCCCTGTGCCGGGTGTCCCGTGTCCCGTGTCCCCCGTCCCCGTGCCGGGTGGCCCCATGTCCCCCGTCCCCGTGCCGGGTGTCCCGTGTCCCCTGTCCCCGTGCCGGGTGTCCCGTGTCCCGTGTCCCCCTGTCCCCGTGCCGGGTGTCCCGTGTCCCCTGTCCCCATGCCGGGTGTCCTTTGTCCCCTGTCCCCGTGCCGGGTGTCCCGTGTCCCGTGTCCCCCGTCCCCGTGCCGGGTGTCCCGTGTCCCGTGTCCCCCGTCCCCGTGCCGGGTGTCCCGTGTCCCCCGTCCCCGTGCCGGGTGTCCCGTGTCCCCTGTCCCCGTGCCGGGTGTCCCGTGTCCCGTTTTCCCTGTCCCCGTGCCGGGTGTCCCGTGTCCCCCGTCCCCGTGCCGGGTGTCCCGTGTCCCGTACCCTCGTAGGTGCTCACGGCCTCCAGGTTGAGCATGTGCCGCACGACCTGGAACTCGTCGCAGACGCCGTTGGCGCCCAGCAGGTCCCGCGCGGCGCGCGCCACGGCCAGCGCCTTGGCGCACGAGTTGCGCTTCAGCATGGACACGGCCTCGGGGGCGGCCCTGCGGACACGGACAGGACACCGCTGTCCCCACGGTCCCCCCGCTCCGGGACATGCCCCCCCCGTTCCCTGTGTCCCCTCTGTCCCCCACGTCTCTGTGTCCCCGTGTCCCCATGTCCCCGTGTCCCCATGTCCCCGTGTCCCCATGTCCCTGTGTCCCCACGTCCCTGTGCTCCCCATGTCCCCCACCGTGTCACCCACCGTCCCTCGTCCCTCAGCCGGCCCAGCTGCACACACGCCTGCAGCCCCAGCGCGATCTCGGTCACCATGTCCGCCAGCTTCACCTGCACCAGCTGGTTCCGCGCCAGCGGCCCCCCGAACTGGGACCTGCGGGGGGCAACGGGAATGGGACCCCAAACCCCCCAGGACCCCCAAACCCCCCGAACTGGGACCTGCGGGGGGCAACGGGAATGGGACCCCCAGACCCCCCGAACTGGGACCTGCGGGGGGCAACGGGAATGGGACCCCCAGACCCCCCGAACTGCGACCTGCGGGGGACAATGGGAACGGGACCCCCAGACCCCCCGGGACCCCCAGACCCCCCGAACTGGGACCTGCGGGGGGCAGTGGGAATGGGACCCCCAGACCCCCCGGGACCCCCAAACCCCCCGAACTGGGACCTGCGGGGGGGCAATGGGAACAGGACCCCCAGACCCCCCGGGACCCCCAAACCCCCCGAACTGGGACCTGCGGGGGGGCAATGGGAACAGGACCCCCAGACCCCCCGAACTGGGACCTGCGGGGGGCAGTGGGAACGGGACCCCCAGACCCCCCGAACTGGGACCTGCGGGGGGCAACGGGAATGGGACCCCAAACCCCCCGGGACCCCCAGACCCCCCGAACTGGGACCTGCGGGGGGCAACGGGAATGGGACCCCCAGACCCCCCAAACTGGGACCTGCGGGGGGGCAATGGGAACGGGACCCCCAGACCCCCCGGGACCCCCAAACCCCCAAACTGGGACCTGCGGGGGGGCAATGGGAGCGGGACCTCTAGACCCCCCGGGACCCCCAAACCCCCGAACTGGGACCTGTGGGGGGGAATGGGAGCGGGACCCCCGCCCCCTGCCCCCCGCCCGCACCGGTCCAGCACGTATTGCCGCGCCGTCTCCAGACACGACTCCGCGGCGCCCAGCGCCCCCCAGGCGATGCCGAACCGCGCGTGGGTCAGACAGCGCATGGGGGCCTGGGGGGCACGGGGGTCAGGGGGCCCCCGACCCCTGTGACCCCAAACCCCTGTGACCCCCAACACCTCCCCAATACCCCCAAAAACCCCAGGTTCCCTCACACCCGGGCAGGACTTTGTCCTCAGACACCCCCAAACCCCTGCACCCCTCGTACCCCCCCTGCCCCCCGTGTCCCCACCGCCCCCCGTGCCCCCCCATGTCCCCACCGCCCCCCGTGTCCCCACCGCCCCCTGTGCCCCCCCATGTCCCCACCGCCCCCCGTGTCCCCACTGCCCCCCGTGCCCCGCCATGTCCCCACCGCCCCCCGTGCCCCCCCATGTCCCCACCGCCCCCCGTGTCCCCACTGCCCCCCGTGCCCCCCCACCCCCCGTGTCCCCACCACCCCTCCTGTGTCCCCCCATGTCCCCACCGCCCCCCGTGTCCCAATGTGTCCCCACCGCCCCCCGCGCCCCCCCATGTCCCCGCCGCCCCCCGTGTCCCCACCGCCCCCCGTGTCCCCACCGCCCCCTGTGTCCCCACCGCCCCCCGTGCCCCCCCACCCCCCGTGTCCCCACCACCCCCCGTGTCCCCCCATGTCCCCACCGCCCCCTGTGTCCCAATGTGTCCCCACCGCCCCCCGCGCCCCCCCATGTCCCCGCCGCCCCCCGTGTCCCCACCGCCCCCCGTGTCCCAATGTGTCCCCACCGCCCCCCGTGCCCCCCCGTGTCCCCGCCGCCCCCCGCGCCCCCCACCCCGCGCCCCTCACCGCCAGCCCCACGGCGCCGGGCAGCACGTTGTCCTCGGGCACCTCCACGTCGTCCATGACGATGGAGCCCGTGGGCGACGCGCGCAGCGAGAACTTGCCCTGGATGCTGGGGGTGCTGAGCCCGCGCAGCCCCCGCTCCAGCAGGAACCCCCGCACGCGCCCGTCGCCCTCGCACACCCCCCACACCACGAACACGTCGGCGACCGGCGCGTTGGTGATCCTGGGGGTCACGGGGGGCGGGGGGTCACGGGGGGTTTGGGGGTCCCAGCGGGAACCCCGCACATGCCTGTTCCCTCCACAGCGGCCACCCCCAGGCTGCGGGGGGCTCGGGGGTTCGGGGTCCCCTCACCATGTCTTGCAGCCCCGCAGGGTGTACGTCCCCGCGCCCGGGTTGTGTCGCGCCCGCGTCTCCATCCGCGCGGGGTCGCTCCCGTGGTTCGGCTCCGTCAGCCCGAAACAGCCCAGGAGCTCCCCCCGCGCTGCGGG